>NC_135720.1:139376076-139576094 GCF_964656455.1 Halichoerus grypus | reverse complement strand
AACTATCTCTCTCAGTCTTGACAGGGTGGTTCATATAGAACATAAAGTTAATCACTGTGCTCATCCTGACCTCTTGGTTTTCTCTCAAATCTTTGTGATTATCCAACCTGCCTTCTTTGTTTTTAGTGACTTCCAGCACATGAGGGTGTCCCATGAAGTTTCGGTGTCACAAAAGGGAGGATCTCAATTTGCATCTAGATGTAGGCTGATTGGAAGTCAGACACTTGGAGAACATATTTTAAAGTATGCAAGTAGACATCTTTCAGGGAAAGACTAGCTGATGAGTGTTTCTCTCTTCTCCTTCTGCACTGAGCACCATTTTTTGATGTGGATATTTTCTCATTTATCTAATCTGTAGAATAAATCAGCTGGTTTTTTAAATTTCTATCAGAAGGAATTGCTCCATGTGTATATTCAGTATATATATTTGTTCATGGGAGGATGTGAATTCAGATGAATTCATCTTGGACCAGAACTCATATAAACAAACTTAGATAATTCAACTTAAAATAGAGAGATTATTCTGGATTATTTGTATGGACCCAGGATCTGCATGGGTTGGTCACGGGCAAGAAGCTCACTCCTGCTGTGCTACAGCATGCTAGGTAGCTCTTGTCTGAGGAGGGTGATTCTCAGAAGGTGCAACTGTGAGTGTTAGTAGTCAACACTCAACGTAGCTGAAGAAGGGTGTACCCACATAGTGGGGCTGTTTAAGCAAGTCCAAAATCTTTAGGGTAGTTTATCAGGAAGGGCAGGCTAGAGCTCTCGGACTAGGGATAAACCTTGATCCACTGATGGAATATGTTCTGGTAATCTAATGTAAAGGATTGTAGCATAGTTAATAACACCATATTGTATACTTAAAATTTGCTAAAAGAGCAAATAGTAAGTAGTCTTATCACAAAAGAATGATAACTATTTTTAATTTTTAAAATTTATTTTAATTAACTTAGTTGTGGTAATCATTTCATAATGTATACATATACCAAATCATGACATTATATATTTTAAATATATACAATTGTATTTGTTAATTATATCTTAATAATGCTGGGAAAATAAAGTAAAATTAAATTAAATAAAGAAAAATTAAATTAACTGGGCAATTAAGGCCATTGTTGACAAGAGAAAAAGGAAATGAGACTTATGTTTTAGTAAAGATTTATAACTTGATTTCAGATCTCACACTAAGGAGGTAACTGGTATTTTTGCTTTTAGCATGAAATGCGAACAATATTATTGTGGTAAATAAAACAATGATTTACTAATGGTTCTCATAAAAATAGAATCTTGCCTTTTAAGTGCAAACAGAATCTAGTGTTGATAATTACAGACTGAAACATAATATAGGAAATACTAGCAGGTGTTCATCAGTCTAAACATCACTTTCTGTATTCTTACACAAAGTTTAAGACTGAGGAAGTGTCTATTTCAGCATGAGGCAGTGAGAGAGTGGCTATATGATATCCAACATAGAGTACTGGGAATGGAACTTTCATACCCAGGTTCCAATGACTTGCCTCAGCCATGTGGCCTCGACATTTAGCCTTGGTGAGTCATTTATCTCAACTTTCTCCCTATGTAACTAAGGTTAATGGTAAAGTCTGTCCTGGTCCGTTTTTGGTGTTGTTGTGAAGACCAAAAAGATAATTCACGAAGACTATTTAATTTTATATAACCATGTTATTGGTGTTGATACTATCATCATCCGCCCCACTCCCCATCATCAATATACAAGTAAGAAGTTAAATACTGATCACTTCCAGTATTTAGAAAGGAAATATATTGACTTTTTGAATAGATATAAATATAAAAATGGCAATAACCAATCCTGTGGACCAGACTGGGCAGTTCCCCATATAAAATGTTCCAGTGACAGTGCAGAATTTAAAAACCTAGGTGCGCTCGACCTCAGCCACAGCAACTTCTTCCTAGAGACATCGCCAAAGGCAAGGGAAGCAAGGGCAAAAATGAACTACTGGGACTTCATTAAGATAAAAAAGCTTTTGCACAGCAAAAGAAACAGTCAACAAAACCAGAAGACAACTGACAGAATGGGAGAAGATATTTGCAAATGACATATCAGATAAAGGGCTAGTATCCAAAATCTATAAAGAACTTCTCAAACTCAACACCCAAAGAACAAATGATCCAATCAAGAAATGGGCAGAAGACATGAACAGACATTTTTCCAAAGAAGACATCCAAATGGCCAACAGACACATGAAAAAGTGTTCAACATCGCTCGGCATCAGAGAAATCCAAATCAAAACCTCAATGAGATATCACCTCACACCAGTCAGAATGGCTAAAATTAACAAGTCAGGAAATGACAGATGTTGGCGGGGATGTGGAGAAAGGGGAACCCTCTTACACTGCTGGTGGGAATGCAAGCTGGTGCAGCCACTCTGGAAAACAGTATGGAGGTTCCTTAAAAAGTTGAAAATAGAGCTACCATACGATCCAGCAATTGCACTACTGCATATTTACCCCAAAGATACAAATGTAGGGATCCGAAGGGGTACGTGCACCCCAATGGTTATAGCAGCAATGTCCACAATAGCCAAACTGTGGAAAGAGCCAAGATGTCCATCGACAGATGAATGGATAAAGAAGATATGGTATATATATATATATATATATATATATATATATATATACACAATGGACTATTATGCAGCCATCAAAAGGAATGAAATCTTGCCATTTGCAATGACGTGGATGGAACTGGAGGGTGTTATGCTGAGCGAAATAAGTCAATCAGAGAAAGACATGTATCATATGATCTCACTGATATGAGGAATTCTTTTTTTTTTTAAAGATTTTATTTATTTATTTGAGAGAGAGAATGAGATAGAGAGAGCATGAGAAGGGGGAGGGTCAGAGGGAGAAGCAGACTCCCCGCTCAGCAGGGAGCCCGATGCGGGACTTGATCCCGGGACTCCAGGATCATGATCTGAGCCAGAGGCAGTCGCCCAACCAACTGAGCCACTCAGGTGTCCCTGATATGAGGAATTCTTAATCTCAGGAAACAAACTGAGGGTTGCTGGAGTGTTGGGGGGTGGGAGGGATGGGGTGGCTGGGTGATAGACAATGGGGAGGGTATGTGCTGTGGTGAGCGCTGTGAATTGTGTAAGACTGTTGAATCACAGACCTGTACCTCTGAAACAAATAATACATTATATGTTAAAAAAAAAAAAGAAGAAGAAGATAGAAGGAAGGGAAAAATGAAGGGGGGGAATCGGAGGGGGAGACAAACCATGAGAGACTATGGACTCTGAGAAACAAACTGAAGGTTTTAGAGGGGAGGGTGGTGGGGGGGATTGGTTAGCCCGGTGATGGGTATTAATGAGGGCACGTACTGCATGGAACACTGGGTGTTATACGCAAACAATGAATCATGGAACACTACATCAAAAACTAATGATGTAATGTATGGTGATTAACATAACAATAAAAAAGGAGATAAAGAAAAAAAACCTAGGTGCTCAGCAATACATTTTTTTTATTTAGGATATTTATTTTACTCATTAAACTTCTATGGTCTCCCTTCTGCCTGTCTTTATTACCTGGCTTCTAAGCTCATCCATTCATTATTTGGGATGTTACTTTTTTGCTTTTTGATGACTCTAGAAGAGGATTGAGGATGAAGAACATAATTCTTATTGCACTCCCATCTCTGCATGTGGCACTTCCAACATTTCCAAATCTCAAGTCAGAGGTAGAGTAGGGATTACCTCAGGTAGCATAGGTCTGTCAACTACTTAAAAGTAGGTGCAGTAACTCAAGGACCATTTAGATTAAGTTATGGGGAGGCTTGGACGTTGTAACTTATTTGGCAATGGATCTGAACTAAACTAATCTACTTTCCACAGTATGCCTTTTTAAAGGAAGTGGATTTCAGAAATACCATATTTATTCTATTCAAGCAAAATTGTAACTTAACAATATGAGAACAAGATACTTAATTAATTCATACTTATAAATTATTATTACCCTAGTTGCTACTGTGGCTCAATATTCAAAAGGAAACAGTACATGACTATATTTTATGTTAACCTTGGCATGCAATATAATTTGTTACTCTGAAAGATTGGGAGTAATTACTCCTTCTTAGTAGATAGGCATACCATTTTTTAAAATATCATTGCCCTAAAGAAAGAGTAGGTTCCTCCAAATAGCTTCCAAATTGAATATCTAACTTGGATTTTATAGGGTTTTTTTCCCCGTAAAATATTAGATGGGATCAGTTGTAGTTGTCCTCTGCAATGGAAATTTTTGTGCAAAGTTTAGCATTGACCTAGCAGGAGCTAAGCCCTAAAAAGATCAGCCTTGTCCAAAGTTTGCAAATGTATGCAAAACTGGTTTTGTTTCATAACAAATTATATAATATACTTATAAATAATTATACTTTCTATTGTGTTTTATTTTGTGTGTTACCTATAGATTTTTAAATCACGAGTGATATAAAGTCATCTTGCTAAAAGAGAAATTTTCCTGTCTCTTGTTAATGCCTTACAACATTTCCACATTGCCCTGAATGCTATGTTGCCTACTTGGTACTTCGATATGGATTTTGAGTGATATGATAATAATTGAGTGTTATTCCTGATTGTAATTCATTTTGCTTGCATATCAATCTTGCTGTATTTGAATGTATACAAAGAATACTAATCACTGTACTGTATGTCTTTAATCTCTGTCATAAAGAAGTATCTTTATTTGCATATGCATGAATTTCAATAATATTTGCATAAAGAGAAAGTCAGACACTTTGATTACCAGTAATCTTTTTACAATTTATAAGGTTTTACACTGATTTTTCCCCCTTAATTATTTTTTTTCTTGTCAGGTTGAGTTTGCTCTCATTTTAATGCCCATCTTAGAGGATGTAACAATAATAGCTAATACTCAAGAAGGCAGAATAGTGAGAGAACCTCCATCAAAAATTGCCAATGTTGATTAATAAACTGTCAATTTAGGTATACACTCAGAACAATTCTCAATCCAAAGAGGTGACAAATGAGTTATTTACCCCTTAAACTATAATATCTTTCTCCTTCCCATTCTCAGATCATAAAAAGTAAATTGTCAAAGATCCAATGTTTAACATATAATACGTAAAATGTTTCATATCTTGTTTAACAAAGAGCTGAAACAAAATTTTTTAAAAAGCTACAAAACAAGTTATATTTCATAAAAATTTCCATGGAGCAACAAGTCTGTATTTTGTTTCTCCTCTCTTTAATGCTACAATTAACCTTTACTCTGAAATGTGTGAAAATCTGCAATCACTTCTTGTCCATGAAAAATGTTGTGAGGTGTCTTTGTACTAAGGCAAGAAACAGGCTCAACCAGATAACCATGGTTGAATTTTATGAGGGTTTTCAACTACAGTATCCTCTTCTACCACAGTGACAACTTTTGAATATCATGTTGCTGGAAATCCACCTGCTACTTTGTTTTTCTCCTAATCCCACTAAATCTCTGAAGATCAGATCCGAGGTCTCCTTCCATCTGCTTCAATCTAGCCAGTGAAGTTCTATAATCACTAACACTCTCCTGTTTCCATTTTAGGGGCTACTTTTATATCAAATTGTCTTCATAGTTAATAAATGTTTAAATTTATTATAAACTCAAGTTTTGGTAACATTGGATACAAGCTGTTATAGAATATAGAAAAATAGAAGGAACTCATTCATAACTCAACCTACTAACACATAGAGCTATGGAGTTTGTTACTCTTTTGTTTCCAAAACAATTTGGATTCACCTCCCTCACCCTCACCCCACCACTTTGTTGGGTCTCCTATATGTATAGATGAATTTCAGACTTCTAAAAGTGCTAGGGGTTCTACCACCAGCTTTATATTGTAAGAAACCACCTTCACAGTAGTCCTTCTCTCAAGTACCAAAGCTAATGTTTATTTGTGAGATGTTTTGCATTATCTCACAAACATGAGAAACTAGGTTTAGTACAGTTATACCCATTTTGTATGCAAACAAACAAATAATTGAGCAGGTGAAGTAGGTTCTCCAAGGTAAGTGACCTGGTAAGCCAGGACCTCTAGCAGCCTAATCACATTCTGAACCTGGTGGGCTTCATAGCTGTCTATTTTCACAGGTAAGGTGCCATTCAGGCTGCCCTTAAATGCAATAAGATTAATGATAATGGCATGATGCATTTTCTTCGTTGATGCTATTAATTCTGTGAAATAGGCAGGGAGAATTTTTTCATCTCTTTTTACATATCAGAAAATTTTTGTCTAGAAAGGTTATATGAATGGCCCAAGGCCACAAAGTTAGTTTATGGTAGAGTCTAGGCCAGAATCCAGGTCCCTTGAGCAGAAATTCCAAGTGTCCAGGGTTTTTTCCATAGTTATCCTGTCTTACCACTGTTTTAATGCCCTGCATTTGATTTGACACACATTTTCAAAGCATGATTACCACAGGATTCATTGTTAGCACAAAGAATATGCTACATCCAGTCATATGTGGGAATAAGAGTTGAAATTGTTATTCTGAATTTCAGGACAATTATTTTCCAGAATGTAATTGAAAAGGACAAAATCAATACTAAAGGATATATGGATATATTTTGCTGTTTACTTAGATACATCTTGAATTTCCTAGATTTCTAAGCTGCAGGTGTTCAGAAATCACAAATAAGGTGTTCATATAATTTATTGTCCAAACTAGAATATTTTTAAAGGTGAAAAGAGGGACTATTAAAAATTTTGCCAGGATAGGCAAACTGGGATTAGCTTTACCCTAATTGGAAAGGGCAGTGGCAACATTTCTTGTTGTTTGTTTGTTTCCTAGAAATAATTGCCTACCTACAAGTGCTTATGTGCTTATCTGTAAAACCGTATGATGTTATTTGGAATCAGTTCTATTATACTTTATCCTTTTCATTTTTTTTCTTCTAGGTGAAATTGTATAATTCCTATATACCTGAATACAATGGTAGGCTAATTTGGTAAGGATGAGAACTTTGAACCAGTATGTTTTAAAGTATTTCCCATCTGTATCAAAGAGTTTAGCTTGTAATGAACTTAGCTGCTATGTTTTGGAACTGGAAGGAATAAAACATGTCCTTGACTCTCTTGTATGGTGGCTACCTAAAAAATCATATTGTAAGACCCTGTAATCACCCCATCTCTTCCTTTTATTTAGTGTAGAGACACATGTAGGAATTAAAAACATTCCCAGGAAGATTGAGTCCATTGGCTTTTCGCTCTCTCTCTCTCTCTCTCTCTCCCTCTCTCATAAACACTGGCAAGCATGCAAGAATAAAAATCTGATTAAAAAACAGATTAATTTTCCTAAACATGACATACCAACTATACTAAAGTGTGACATGTTGTCAGGTGTTCTTATGAGAAGGATTAACATACTTCCATGCATTCCATTTCTGAGGGAGAAAAATACACACAACTAAGCAAAAATGCATATAACTCTTTTAACCCATGCCCTATGCATCTGTCCTGATTGCCTATCAATGCGGTGAATTCATGCATTCGACAAATACATGTTTGAGTACCTGCTGCATGCCAGAAGTAATGCTTACGGTGCAAAGGGAATAAAGACTTTATATTCCTAGTCAGCCAAAAAGGAAACACCAAATTGTGAAAACGGCCATCTGAGTCAGATAACAGAGAATAAAGAGGTGGCACTGACCTGAACCATATGATTGGGATTAGGGGACAGGGTAAACAGAACGAAGGGACAAGTGTCATCATGAATAGAGGTCTTGAGCCCGAAAGAGCTTGGAGACCAGTAACATTGTACCTTTTTGCATCACGATATGTCTCAATATAAGGAAACCAAAACTTTTGTTTGTTTTTATCTATAAGCAAGAATTTGCTTCACAATATTCTAGGCAAGTTTCTGTTATGCAAGATGAACGAGTTTTGGAGATCTTCCGTATAAAACAGTGCCTATAGCTAATAATCCAGTATTGTGCACCTAACAATGTATTAAGGGGGTAGATCTCATGTTAAATAATCTTACACACACACAATGAAGGTGCAGGGGGAAAGTTTTGGAGGTGATAAATGTTTATTACCTTGATCTTTGTGATGTTTCCATGGGTGCATGCATATCTCTACATTCATCAGATTTATGTATATTTAATGTGTCCAGGTTTTTTGGTTTTTTTTTTTTTTTTGTATACCAATTATACATCAGTAAAACTGTTAAAAAAATTCAAGGCAATGGAAAAGGAAAATCTGAAATGTGTAATGTCCAAAACTGCTTCCATCTCTCTACCAACTCTTGCTCCTAAACACTTGTAATATCTTTATACTCTTGTGTGTGTGTGTGTGTGTGTGAGAGAGAGAGAGAGAGAGAAAGAGAGAGAGAGAGAGATTGCACTGCACTTGGAAAGATTCAATGCTGAGATTTTAACTGCTATTCTCAGAACAGGGAAAGGCCTGGGTGAGAGCTATAAAGCAGCAAAGTATCATTCCCTTTTATTTTGATTGTATTTACTCTGGACTGATTTAGAACATACAAATTGGGAGAAGACATGTGCAGAGATTTTAGATGTTTCTGTGGAATGCAAAATGCTGTTTGAATTCACAGTTCTCCCCACGGATCCCCTTAGAAAGTTTACTGTTTAGAGTTCTCAAATGAAGACATCACATCGGTGGTGGGGGGCCCTTAATGTCATCTAATAGTTACTTTTACTTTGAGCTAAATAATTCAGGACTATTGTTTTTAAAGATTTTATTTATTTGAGAGAGAGAGAGAGGGCACACACATGAGCAGGGGTGGGAGGGGCAGAAGGAGAGGGAGAAGCAGACTCCCCACTGAGCAGGGAGCGTAATGCGGGGCTCCATCCCAGGACCCTGAGATCATGACCCAAGCCAAAGGCAGAGGCTTAACTGACTGAGCCACCCAGGGGCCCCAGGACTATTTTTTTTAAGGCAGCCATTATTTCATTAAAAAATGCATCAGTCCTCTCAGGGAGCAGGGTTAAGTTGTCCAAGATTCTAATTCTGTCACAACATTGAAGACCCAGCAGGGGGTTTCCCCAAGTTCCAAGCTAATGAAGGTTAGTGGAATGGGACAATGAGTGGATATAGTGAAGATGCTCCACTGGACTGATTTATGTACCCTCCCCCATTCATACGTTGAATTCCTAACCCCTCAGGTGATGGTATTTAGAGAGGGGGCCTTTGGGAGGTAATAGGGTTAGAAGAGGTCCTGAGGGTAGCACTCTGGTCCAGTAGGGATTAGTACTTCTATAAGAAGAGACACCAGAGAGCTCGCTCACTCCTTCTGTGCACATGTACCCAGGAACAGCCATTTGGGTGCACAGCAAGAAGGTAGCTGTCTGAAAGCCAGGACGAGCCCCTACCAGAAACTGACCATGCTGGCACCTCGGTCTCAGACTTCTAGCCTCCAGAATGGTGGGAAATACATTTCTGTGTTAAAGCCACATAACCAGTGGTATTTTGTTAGGCGACCCTAGCCGGACTGAAGCAGATGTCGTGGCTCTCATGATTCACATCCCTGAGCTGTCTGAGCACATGGGCTTCTTCAAGCAACACCTTTGGAAAACTTATTTGAAAGTCACCTGGGCACCTTAAAATGCAGATTCCTGGGCCTACTTGGACTTATTCAATCAGAATCACTAGAGATGGGGCCCCAGAGCTTACGCTGCACTATTGACTGGTGTTCCTTGAAAGGTTTGACTGTAAGCAGCACAAGGGCAGGGACAAATCCTGGCTTGCTCAGTGTTGTGCAGCTAGCCCTTGGCACGAGGCCGATCATGTGCTGTGCGCCATAAGCGTTTTTTGAATCTGGAACAAATGTCCCATTTGAATTCTCTAGGTCATGACAAGGTAAAACGAGACCGTGAAGAGGACAAGCAATTTGGGGTGGTATGGAGGTCCAGTGAATTATCAGAGGCAAATCACGTTGTGATGTCTTCTGAGTTGGACTACTGTCTTACTGATGTGGAGTGCACATACCTGAGGCATCTATGTCTGGGTTTATTTTCAATGCCCATGTTGGAAAAAGGTTGCTTTTCACAAAGCTCTCTGACTAGCTGTGTAGGGAGCTCTTTTCCATCTACCAAATACATATATATATATGTATGTATATGTATGCATATGTATATATATATGTATATGGTAGTATACATATATATGACCCATTTATTTTTATTATGTATTAATATACCATGTATTTATTAATACATGTAGCCGGTGTACTTATTGCCCCGTTTCCCACTGTGAGTGCGCTGATGCGCAGGCATCATACTGAGAATGAACAAAAGTTCTAGAATTTTATCCCAACTCTGACGCAAGCTACTTGTTCAAGGGCAAACCCATTAGAATTCTCTAAATCTCAGTGTCATGGGGTTACACTTGTGTTTGATGGTCCCCTAAATACAGTAAAATTCAATGGTCCTATGATTTCATCATCAAATAATTTTTCTTTTCTCCCGAATACTGATAGTTTCTCCTGGAAACTTTTAGGAGATTTCAAATGACATTCTGAGTTCGAATGGAGCAAGAACCGGGCACCTGACAGGGAAGGCTTTTTAGGTTTTTGAAGAGAAATAGATATTCATATTCATCATGTTTGCATTACTCTAAACGTTTTGCTTTTGTTTTTACTATTATTATTATTTTGCAGGCACGTCAACGGGGACATACAAGTGGCAGAAGAAAATAGTTACCTGAGGGTAATCAGGTGTGTTCAAATAAATGCTGTCACCCTGGTATAAATCCCAACATGTCCCGTTCAAATTCTCTCTGATACAGTCAACTAGATTGAAATATATTTGTTCATAAATTGAAAAACAAATTTATACTTGGCGTACTATGAAGGGATAACTTTATTTTTATTGTTCATTTGCTCACTTTTTGGGTGGGAGAGGACAGTTGCTGACAGAGGACATGATTTCATCTGGAGAAATCAGGAAGTATTTGCAGGAAATAGTAATAAAATGACATGCAAATATGTACAGATTCTAGGTCGCCACACAAAGCCAGATCTGCATCCTGTTTTCCTCTGTGGAGTGGAAAAGAATCAGACCAACAGGCTATTAGTCATTTTCTATCAACTGCTTTCAACAATTCTTAAACGCTCGCCCCACTTGCCTCTGTGATGGATCTGGCGAATGAATGCAGTGGAGCAGGTAACAGTTCACTGGGAAAATCAACAAACATTCCCCAAACCAGCTCTGCTATTTCATTACCATGCCTTCCCCACTTCTGTTTATCCTCCAGATCCAGGGTTTCGAAATAAAATAATGACCACCCATTGTTCTTAGGAGCAGAGAAGGGATGGACTGAATCATGGAGCCTGCCTGACAGCTGTAAGGGAAAGAGTGGAGACAAAGTCTATTCTCAGAAAGCCTCCAAGCAGTGTTGGAGAAAATAACGTGAACCAAGAAACAGTGGTAAGATTAGTTTTGTTTGGAGAACACTGAAGAGAATAGAAACTTCTTTGTTTACTTTAGAGGTATATTGCCATTTGATTGTATTTAGTGCAAACAGCAACCGTTAGGAAACAATATATAAATCCAGTCTATTACCATAGCAGTAGGAGAGCTTTAAATGAGCCTACTGAAAGCCTTTACTAAATGAAACACTTTGCATACCAGCAGCAAATCTGCACCTCCTTGACTCCTGAGGAAGGGTGCTTACACACAGGGTGTGTTACCTGGGGAGATGGATAACTGCTTGCAAACAAGGAGCACTTTTTTTTTTTAATTTTATTTTATTACGTTATGTTAATCACCATACATTACATCATTAGTTTTTGATGTAGTGTTCCATGATTCATTGTTTAGGTGTAACACCCAGTGCTCCATTCAGTACATGCCCTCATTAATACCCACCACGGGGCCAACCCATCCCCTACCCCCCTCCCCTCTAGAACCCTCAGTTTGTTTCTCAGAGTCCATAGTCTCTCATGGTTCGTCTCCCCCTCCGATTCCCCCCCTTCATTTTTCCCTTCCTACTATCTTCTACTTTTTTTAAACATATAATGTATTATTTGTTTCAGAGGTACAGGTCTGTGATTCAACAGTCTTACACAATTCACAGTGCTCACCAGAGCACATACCCTCCCCAATGTCTATCACCCAGCCACCCCATCCCTCCCACCCCCCAACACTCCAGCAACCCTCAGTTTGTTTCCTGAGATTAAGAATTCCTCATATCAGTGAGGTCATATAATACATGTCTTTCTCTGATTGACTTATTTCGCTTAGCAAGGAGCACTTTTAAGCAGGCTTTCAAAGCAATGCAGAAATAGGGCCAGCCTTCCCAGGAGCCTAGACTTGGCCATCCTGTTGGCACTGTTCCTTCTAAGGCAGGGGTCCAGTTCATCCTCTTTCCATTGGCTCCCTTGATATCTCAGTCTTTCCATCAACAGTCCTCTTGCCCCATCCATACTCTCTCTCTCTCTCTCTCTCTCTCTTTCTCGCGTGCACACACACACACCACACACACACACACACACACACCACACACACAACCCCTTATGTGAATTTCAAATAGAGATCTCCCATTAATATTCACCTACCTTTAAATTAGGTCGTTCTTGAGGGCATTCTAAGTCATTAATCTGTAGGGAGACGATTCTGGTTTTGGTTCTACTCTACAGAAATTTTCTTTTCATTTTTCTTTGTATTGCTATTTTGCCAAGTAATACCTTAGGATATTTCTTCTACAATTTTGGAGCTGTATTATTTTTAAACAGCATTACTGATGATTTATATATAATAAAATTTACCAATCTTAACAGTACAAGGCAATGTGTTTGGACAAATGCATATAATCAAGTAACCAACACCAGAAAAATGATATAGAATATTTCCATCACCCCAAAAGGTACCCTGTGCCCCCTTGGAGTCATTCTGCTACTCCCACCCTCAGCTACTTGCAAACATACCTACTTTATGTCACTATAGTTTTACATTTTCTAGAATTTCATTCAGTAGAATCGTTGACCATATAATCTCTTGTGTCTGGCTTTTTTCTCCTAGCATAATGCTTTCAAGATGCATCCACTTGGTTGCATAGCATCAATAGCTATTGTCTTTTTATTGCTGAATAGTGTTTTATTATATGTGCATACCACGGTTTGTTTATCCATTCACCAGATGATGGCCATTTGAGTTGCTTCCACTTTCTGGCTGTTGTGAATAAAGCTTCTATGAAAAGTAGACTGCAAGTCTTTATGTAAACATATGTTTCATTTCTCTGGGGTAAACAAGAATGGGATGGAGTCCTAGAGCAATATAAGTACAACTTTAGAAGAAACTATCAAAGTGTTTTCCAAAGTGATTTATACATTTTGTATTCCTACCAGTGATATACAATGGCTCTTATTGCTCTATAATTCTTGATGTGATCAGGCATTTTTATTTTAGCTATTCTAATAGGTATGTAATAGTATCTCATTGTGGTTTTAATGTGCATTTTCCTAACGATTCCATGCATCTTTTCATGTGCTCATTTTCATGTGCTCCCGTGCTCATTTCTTTTTTAGAAATGTCTGTTCAAATCTTTGTGTTCTTTTTTTAAGATTTTATTTATTTATTTGATGGAAAGAGAGATAGAGCATGAGTGGTGGGGGAGGGGCAAAGGGAGAGGGAGAAGCAGACTCCCTGATGAGCAGGGAACCACACATGGGGCTCGATCCCAGGACCCTGGGATCATGACCTGAGCCAAAGGCAGACACCCAACCAACTGAGCCACCCAGGTGTTCCAAATCTTTGGTTTTTTAAAATAATTTTTTCCCCTTTTTATTGATCTGTAAGTGTTCTTTATATATCCTGGATAGGAATTCTTTATTGGTTATGTGTTTTGCCAATATTTTCTTCCAGTCTGGGACTTGTCTTTTTATATTTTTAATCGTTTTAAGTTCAACAAAGTCCAATTTATCAATTTTTTTCTTTTGTGGTTAGTGTTCTTTCTTCTTTAATTAGTATTACTCTACATAAGTTTGTGAAGATTTTTTTCCCTAAGTTAATGTTTATAGGTTTTAGAGTCGCAGTTCTTATATATAAGTCTATGATCTAATAAGAAGTAATGTGTGTACGTTTTTCAGATGTAAATTGTTTAATTTCCAAATATTTAGGGGTTATTCAGATATTTTTCTGTTATTAAATTCTGCTTTAATTCTGCTTTGCTCAAAAAATATATGATTTATGTTTTCAAATATTTTAAAGTTGTTGAGATTTACCATCCAAAATATGATCTATCATGGCCAATATTCTGTGTCCATTTAATAAATTATCTTCAGTTATTGATAGGTGGAGTATTTTTTTTTTTAGGTGGAGTATTTTATAAACATCAATTATATCAATTTCATCAATAGTGTTCCTCGAATCTTTTATATTTTTACAGATTTTCTGCCAACTTTTTGTATTGATTACTGTGAGCCAAACAGTGATAACTAACAATAAATATAGATTTCTTTTTTCCGTTCTATTAGTTTGGGCTTTATGTATTTTGAAACTCTGTTATTAGGTACATATTCATTTAGAAATGTTATGTCTTTTTGAGTATTAACTTCTTATGATTATAAATATCCCATTTTATCCCTGATAATTTTATGTGCCTTTTGCACAAAAGATACATCAGGGATTCACTCTTTTTTTATATATACTATCTGATTTCTATTTGCATTGTTTGTATAATTTACCCTTAAAGTAATTATCACTATGTTTTCTTTACATATTTCCTCTTGCTATATGATTTCTATGTACCTATCTGCATATTATTGCTTTTCTTTTTTTTCTTTATTCTTTCCTTTCCTTTCTTTTTTTTTTTACCTACTTTTGAATTGACATATTGTATGATTACATTTTTTGATCATTGTCTCTTGTGTTTTTATGTTTCTGGTTGTTCTAGAATTTACAATATGAATCTTTAATTTTCATGGCTGATAGTCAAATAATATAATGCTACTTTACATACAATATGATTGCCTTAAATTGGAATATTCCATTTACCCACCAGTCACTGTGTGATTGTTTTCATATGTGGTTATTGTTTTGTTTTAAACTGTCTATGGTCTTTTAAAGATATCTGAAAATGAGTAAAAATTTCTTTTTCTATTTATCATTCTATTCACTATTTTCATGACTTTTAATTTTTTGTGTGTAGATTCATATTTCCATTTGGTATAATTTTTGTTCTACTTGAAGAACATTTTTCATTTTTTGTAGTGGTAGTCTGAAAAGTAATAATAATAAATTATGGAGTTAATAGTACATGAAGAAGTAGAATGTATGACAAGAAAGCACAAGTTCTAGTAGGGGAGAATAATACCTAACAAGTGGAGGAATGTATTATGTTCATAGATTTAGGAGACTCAATTTTTTAATGCAAGGCAAACCACAGCTCACAGGCTCCCCAACCCATTGCCTGTTCTGGTAAAATTGTGTTTGAACACAACTACACCATTTATTTGTGTATTTTCTTTGACTGCCTTCATCCCACAATGGAAGAGCTGATTTGTTACAACAGATATTGTAACAGTATGGCCCACCCACAACACCTAAAATATTTACTCTTTAGTTCTTTACAAAAAAGCATTTGCTGACACATTTTTGAAGTGTGAATTGCCCCCAAATTGATCTATAAATTTAACATAATCCAACTCAAATCCCAACTGCCATTTTCATAAAAATCAACAGGTTAATTATACCCATTTATATGGAAAAGCAAAAGATTTGGAATAGCAAAAGGAATCTTGAAGAAGAACATCATTGAAGGACTCATGCTATCTGATTTCAAGACTTGTTATAAAGTTAGTTATTGAAAGACTATGGTGTTGGCATAGAAATAAACAAAAAACACCAGTAAAACAGAATAGAGAATTTAATATTAGGCCATGGCATATATGTCAATGGATTTTTTTTTTTAACAAAGGCACTAAGTCAATTCAATTAGAAAAATATAGGTTTTTAATTGCTCTGTAAAAACTCGATTAAAGTGATTCACTAAAAAAATGAATCTAGTATTTTTATCATATGATACACAAAAATTAATTTGGAGTATATGAGTAGTGTAAAAGCTGAAACTATAAAATGTCTAGAAGAAAATATCAAAGAATATCTTAATGACCTTGTGGTAGGCAAAGGTTTCTTAGAGAGGAGACAAAAATCACTGAGCATAAAATAAAACACTGGCAAGTTGAACTTAATGCAAAATAAAAATTTCTATTCATCAAAAGACATTATTAAAAAGTTAAAAAGGCTGGCCATAAAATGAAATAATATATTTGAAATATACATATTTAATAAAGAATTTACCCAAAGAACATTAACATGTCAATAGAAGAGGCAAAGAATACCTCTTCTCCAACAAATATGGGCAAAAAACAGTCATAAAGATATATGAATGGGCAATTAGCACATGAAAAGATTCTTAATATCATTAATTATCAGGTGAATTAAAGCCAGAATATGATACCATTTCACATCCACTAGAACAGCTAGATTAAAAAGACCAAATATTGGCCAGGGCCTGGAACAATTGGAAAGTTGCACAAAATGGTTCAACCAGTTTGGAAAACTATTTGGTAGTTTCTTATAAAATTAAACATCTCCATCAATTTCACTCCTAAGTATTTTTCCAAGATAAATGAAAACATGTCCCCAGAAGACTTATATGAGACTCTTTTCATAGCAGCTTTATTCATAATCTCAAAAACCAGAAACAAAACCAAGCATTCATCAACAGGAGAATAATAAATCATGGGATATTCATACCATGGTGTACTAAACAGTGAAAATAAAGAATCCACTCATGGTGTGCACATAACGACACGGATGAATCTCAAAATCATGATGTTAATTGAGAGAAGCCTGAAGAAATGAGCATATACTCTAGGATTCCATTTTGCTAGAAGTTCAAAAACAAGCAAAATTAATCTATGACAATAAAGATCAAAGTGATGATGGCCTATAGGGGGTGGAATTGCTGATGGGAAAATGGAACAACTTTCTTGGGTGTTCGCAGTGTTTTATGCCTTGATGAAGATGGGACAAGAGTGTGTTGGTTTATTAAAGCTTTGTACACTTCATTTCACTTCACACATTTCACTTTATGTAAAGTTTACTCCAATACGAAAAGATAGATGATGAGCAATGGGTTGATGAATGGAATTGTTGAATCACGATGTTGTACACCTGAAACTAATATAACACTATGTTAACTATACTGGAATTTATATTAAAAAAAAATAATGCCCAAGAAGGTATCAGAAATAAACGTGGTGAGATGGGGTCTGTTCCTCGGGCACAGGCTTTAGCCTGGAGGTTATGCTGGGCTGCCTGGACAATGCATGACCAAGGCCTGCATACAACATTGTCAAATTAAGCACTGAATAAATATTGGTTAATAAAAAAAAAAAAGATTTATAGTGCAGTATTTTCTAGATTAATCCTGGAGGTAAGCCAGCAATTATTACTTTAGTTTATCTCATATTTTTGTCATCATTTTCGAACTATTTAGAATCTAAGACATGTTCAATGACCACCGCCTCTAGTTGTGAGTGGATAGTAATTGGAAAATTGAAAGATATATGTGTCAGAGGAACAGCAATTCAAAAGTTCTGAAGCCAAGTGATGCTTGGAGGTGGTCTCAGCATCCCCAGATGCCCCATGGTCTGTTTGTGGGCACAGGGCAACATACAGAGCTCAGCATCTTGGGAATCTCACCTTGCAGAAAGTGAGGATTACATAAGTATTCAGGTGTTTCATGCACCACAGGCTTTACAACAGAGGAAGATTATTTGTGCAAGATAGCAGCCTATATTAAGGCACACATGCATTTATATTGTTTTTGGCATCCAGGGGCCCGTTTTACTAGATTTTGTCAACCATATTTCCTTTTTGAACAGAGGCCGCATACAACAATTGGATGAACAACTTTGCAAAATCTCTCAAGG
This sequence comes from Halichoerus grypus, assembly GCF_964656455.1. Taxonomy (NCBI): domain Eukaryota; kingdom Metazoa; phylum Chordata; class Mammalia; order Carnivora; family Phocidae; genus Halichoerus; species Halichoerus grypus. Next base: position 139,558,164 of record NC_135720.1, on the reverse strand, counting down.
GGCCTCTCTTGAGGCTGAGCCTGTATGAGATCACGATATGAGAATATGCCTTGGCTGGACTTTTATTTCAGTAAGTGATCTCATTCACTTAAAGCACTAATCATTTTAACAGGAGAAAAGTATAGCTTTCCAAAATCGCAGCAGGAAAAAATAAGAGAAAAAGCATGTCAGAGTGATGTTGTAGAGGTTCCCATGTGCTCTTACACTGAAAATTTTCCATTTATACATCATCAGAATGGATGTATAGTCTAATATTACTGGTGAAAGATAGATGAGAAAAGACAACCTAATGCAAACAAATAGGATTCCAGGCTGCAAAGCTGACTTACCTGGTTTGGGTTTATTACATTTGACATGAAGAAAACCACTTTCGCCTTTTGGAAGTCTTTCCATCATAAGACACATAACATCTGCATGAGCATAATTTGCAGATGAGAGAGATCAGAATATGCTTTATAGAAGGTTTGATACTGGTAACTGGGTCTACCTGATGTACAATATCTAAAGGAAAACTGGAAATTTTAACATGGCTTCCCCTGCCATACATCCTGGTTTAATTTTATGTTTATATTCAGGTTAGCTAAGCAGAGCTCTTTCATTTATATTCCCTATCTTTCCCACTGTAAATCTGTCCCTTTGCTTATTTCTGATTAGCCACAGTAAAAAGCTGCTCTGTATGTGCAGCAAAGCACTTTTAAACATCTAAACACTATAGGGAGTAAGATTACTTCCAGCTAACCCTAACAAGTCTGGAAAGCCCATCAAACCCAGAAATAAAGTTGGCCTAATTCTGTTTTCCATCAGTGAATGCATCAGGAACAAATTCAAGCTAAGTTCATGAAATGGCTGTATTTTTAACAAAAATATGTCTCTATTGGGGAAAAAAAGAGGATGAAGGGGTGATGAGCATTTCTATAATTGCATGTGCAGCAATCATCTCTCCTGGATTTCTGAATAGAGTCCTAGATAACGCAGCCCGCTGTGAGATATGTCAATTAGAGCAAGACTGAGTACTATTAGTGGAGATGCTCATAGTTGGTGGCTCCTGTGGATTTATGATGCGTGGATTCATGATGAGCTTCTCTCAGTTTCTATGACCCAGCATCTGAGCATTAAAACTCCTCCTTAACCCTTCCGCACACACACCACAATGGAGGGGGCCTCAGTGTAGGAACCTCATGCCCAGAGCCTTGTCATCAGAACCAGTATGGTCAACTTAAATCAGAAGTTCCTCACTGAGTACACCTTCCTTCGGAATTATAGTAACTCAAGCCATAGTTGGTCTTTCCCAGACGAATAGGAAACTCTTACAGCAAATCTTGGAAGGATGTGGCCAGTTTAGTCTGCCATTACTCAAGTCTGTTATCCTTGCTCATTGCCTGTGATCCGAGCCTTTCTACTCATTGACCGTGTACATTCTCAGTTAATTTACTCTGCCCAGTGCTCACCCTCTATGTGCCTTTGGGAGACCCTGATCTGGTTACTAATTTCTCCCTCGTTTGTGAGTTGTTCACTGAACATCCCAACTCTTCCTGATCTTAACTGGAAGTAGGCTTTGACATGTAAAGCTATTTTCCCTGCAACTCTTTCATCTGGATTCGGTTTTTTTTCTCTGACTTCTCATAGACCTCACATCTGGGAATTAGATTGGCATCTCTCTGACTTTGGTTCTGGAATCTGTACTGTTTTTCCTTTTCTGTAGAGTAAAAATCCTGCTCTTTGGAGGCTTATACCAACCCCTCTTCACCCATCTCATAAATCATCCAGGGACTTTCTGAACTCTTGCTCATTTACTAATATTTGACTAATATTTTAGTATCTGGTCATAGTGTTTCCTCCTGGTTAAGGTGGGCCTTTATTTTAAGCGACTTCAAACCTCACTTTGGCAACCATCTAACATAATAGCCTCTTTGTTTCCTTATTTTTCTCATCCTGTTCCATTTGCTTCCAGTCTACTTTATAACCTATTGCCATGGGCTTATGCCAGAACTTGGCTTCTTGTGAAACTCTTCTACCACTGGACTAATCTTTCAGAAGCTTAGTTGAGATGGATAAAAAAGAGGAAACATTTATAGATTGTTTTTATTTCACTTTTATATACAGAATACTTTCAAATACATGTTCAAAAAGGATCCAATGGAGAATAAGTGGTTGAAAACGATGAATTTCATTCATTAGTGATGGAGAAAAATGTCTAAGAAGGGTGAAAAAATACAAAAGCATAGGTGGAAGGATTGAACTTGGTTAGAGGAAGAACAGCGTGCCCTTTGAAAGAGATGGAAAGAAGATAAGGACACATGATTATATTAGTGGCAAGTTTAGGGAATGCATGTCCAATGGTTTCTAATTTCTCTATAAAGAACAAGTACAAATTTCCTGCAGAGTGAAAGAATGTGGGTGAGAATGAGGCAAAAGAACTAAACAAAATTGTGAAAATTTAGAAGAGAATTATCACACATTGTTGCATATCCAGATGAAAACTCAAACCATAAATGAGTTGGAGTAGATGACAAAGGAATGGCACCTTGATAGACATTTGTAGCAGAAGGCGAAGAGGCTGACGTTGCTGGTGAGTGTGTAGTTATGGATGAGTGGGTTGACATTTGGTAGGGAGAGAATGGAAGCCATGCAAGAAGGCTAAGAGACTGAGGGGAAACAGGAGGGATCGAAGGACAAAATGCCTCAGAAAGATCAGAGATAAAGCATGAGGAAAACAGAAGAGAGAAATTGAGAGGACGAGATATATAAAAGAGCAAAACACCCAAACTGGCCACTTCCATTCCTTTCTCGCATAAGAAATGTCCTACACTGTTGGTGGGAATGCAAGCTGGTACAGCCACTCTGGAAAATAGTATGGGGGTTCCTCAAAAAGTTGAAAATAGAGCTACCCTATGACCCAACAATTGCACTACTGGGTATTTACCCCAAAGATACAAATGTAGTGATCCAAAGGGGCGCATGTACCCCAATGTTTATAGCAGCAATGTCCACAATAGCCAAACTATGGAAAGAGCCTAGATGTCCATCGACAGATGAATGGATAAAGAATATGTGGTATATATATACAATGGCATATTATGCAGCCATCAAAAAATGAAATCTTGCCATTTGCAATGATGTGGATGGAACTAGAGGGTATTATGCTAAGCGAAATAAGTCAATCAGAGAAAGATAATTATCATATGATCTCGCTGATATGTGGAATTTGAGAAACAAGGCAGAGGATCATGGCAGAAGAGAGGAAAAAATGAAACGGGACGAAACCAGAGAGGGAGACAAACCATAAGAGACTCTTAATCTCAGGAAACAAACTGAGGGTTGCTGGAGGGGAGGGGGGTGGGAGGGATGGGATGGCTGGGTGATGGATATTGGGGAGGGTATGTGCTATGGTGAGTGCTGTGAATTGTGTAAAACTGATGAATCACAGACCTGTACCCCTGAAACAAATAATACATTATAAGTTTATATATATATATTATATATATATAATAAAATAAAGATGATCTTGTGTAGAACCGGGGGAAAAATAAAAAAATGTCATGACAGGAGGCTCACGTTAACTAGTATAGGAATGTCATTTCTGCCTAAAAAATTATTAGGGATTCACAAGACTAAAAGCAGATAACAAACACATTTTAGTGACACAATTCATTTGTAGTTTGGAGACTGATTGCTTGTTCTGCTTTGTCACAGCCTAAGTAAAGTGGGATCTCTGATCCAATAGTTCATTTAAAGAGGAAAAATGAGAGCTAGAAAAGGCTCCTTAAAGGAAAGCAATGGAGAACACAATTCCGTATTGAATTTCCTTTTTTTTTTTTTTAAATTTTTTTATTGTTATGTTAATCCCCATACATTACATCATTAGTTTTAGATATAGTGTTCCATGATTCATTGTTTGTGCATAACACCCAGTGCTCCATGCAGAACGTGCCCTCCTCAATACCCATCACCAGGCTAACCCATCCTCCCAACCCCCTCCCCTCTAGAACCCTCAGTTTGTTTTTCAGAGTCCATTGTCTCTCATGGTTCTTCTCCCCCTCCAATTTCCCCCCCTTCATTCTTCCCCTCCTGCTACATTCTTCTTCTTCTTTTTTTCTTTCTTAACATATATTGCATTATTTGTTTCAGAGGTACAGATCTGAGATTCAACAGTCTTGCACAATTCACAGCGCTTACCAGAACACATACCCTCCCTAGTGTCCATCACCCAGTCACCCCATCCCTCCCACCCCACCCCCCACTCCAGCAACCCTCAGTTTGTTTCCTGAGATTAAGAATTCCTCATATCAGTGAGGTCATATGATACATGTCTTTCTCTGTTTGACTTATTTCGCTCAGCATAATACCCTCCAGTTCCATCCACGTCGTTGCAAAGGGCAAGATCTTATTCCTTTTGATGGCTGCATAATATTCCATTGTGTATATATATATATATATATATATATATATATATATATATATACCACATCTTCTTTATCCATTCATCTGTTGATGGACATCTTGGCTCTTTCCACAGTTTGGCTATTGTGGACATTGCTGCTGTAAACATCGGGGTGCACGTAGCCTTTCGGGTCCCTACTTTTGTATCTTTGGGGTAAATACCCAGTAGTGCAATTGCTGGATCATATGGTAACTCTATTTTCAACTTTTTGAGGAACCTCCATACTGTTTTCCAGAGTGGCTGCACCAGCTTGCATTCCCACCAACAGTGTAGGAGGGTTCCCCTTTCTCCGCATCCCCGCCAACATCTGTCATTTCCTGACTTGTTAATTTTAGCCATTCTGACTGGTGTGAGGTGGTATCTCATTGAGGTTTTGATTTGGATTTCCCTGATGCCGAGTGATATTGAACACTTTTTCATGTGTCTGTTGGCCATTTGGATGTCTTCTTTGGAAAAATGTCTGTTCATGTCTTCTGCCCATTTCTTGATTGGATTCTTTGTTCTTTTGGTGTTGAGTTTGATGAGTTCTTTATAGATTTTGGATACTAGCCCTTTATCTGATATGTCATTTGCAAATATCTTCTCCCATTCTGTCAGTTGTCTTTTGGTTTTGTTGACTGTTTCCTTTGCTTTGCAAAAGCTTTTTATCTTGATGAAGTCCCAATAGTTCATTTTTGCCCTTGCTTCCCTTGCCTTTGGCGATGTTTCTAGGAAGAAGTTGCTGCGGCTGAGGTTGAAGAGGTTGCTGCCTGTGTTCTCCTTTAGGATTTTGATGGACTCCTGTCTCACATTGAGGTCTTTCAACCATTTGGAGTCTATTTTTGTGTGTGGTGTAAGGAAATGGTCCAGTTTCATTCTTCTGCATGTGGCTGTCCAATTTTCCCAACACCATTTGTTGAAGAGACTGTCTTTTTTCCATTGGACATTCTTTCCTGCTTTGTCAAAGATTAGTTGACCATAGAGTTGAGGGTCCATTTCTGGGCTCTCTATTCTGTTCCATTGATCTATGTGCCTGTTTTTGTGCCAGTACCATACTGTCTTGATGATGACAGCTTTGTAGTAGAGCTGGAAGTCCGGAATTGTGATGCCGCCAGCTTTGCTTTTCTTTTTCAACATTCCTCTGGCTATGCGGGGTCTTTTCTGGTTCCATACAAATTTTAGGATTATTTGTTCCATTTCTTTGAAGAAAGTGGATGGTATTTTGATGGGGATTGCATTGAATGTGTAGATTGCTCTAGGTAGGATTGACATCTTCACAATATTTGTTCTTCCAATCCATGAGCATGGAATTTTTTCCATTTCTTTGTGTCTTCCTCAATTTCTTTCATGAGTATTTTATAGTTTTCTGAGTACAGATCCTTTGCCTCTTTGGTTAGATTTATTCCTAGGTATCTTATGGTTTTGGGTGCAATTGTAAATGGGATCGACTCCTTAATTTCTCTTTCTTCTGACTTGTTGTTGGTGTATAGGAATGCCACTGACTTCTGTGCATTGATTTTATATCCTGCCACTTGACTGAATTCCTGTATGAGTTCTAGCAGTTTTGGGGTGGAGTCTTTGGGATTTTCCACATAAAGTATCATATCATCTGCAAAGAGTGAGAGTTTGACTTCTTCTTTGCCGATTTGGATGCCTCTGATTTCTTTTTGTTGTCTGATTGCTGTGGCTAGGACTTCCAATACTATGTTGAATAGCAGTGGTGATAGTGGACATCCCTGCCGCGTTCCTGACCTTAGGGGGAAAGCTCTCAGTTTTTCCCCATTGAGAATGATATTCGCTGTAGGTTTTTCATAGATGGCTTTTATGATATTGAGGTATGTACCCTCTATCCCTATACTCTGAAGAGTTTTGATCAAGAAAGGATGCTGTACTTTGTCAAATGCTTTTTCTGCATCTATTGAGAGGATCATATGATTCTTGTTCTTTCTTTTGTTAATGTATTGTATCACGTTGATTGATTTGCGGATGTTGAACCAACCTTGCAGCCCAGGGATAAATCCGACTTGGTCGTGGTGAATAATCCTTTTAATGTACTGTTGGATCCTATTGGCTAGTATTTTGGTGAGAATTTTTGCATCCATGTTCATCAGGGATATTGGTCTGTAATTCTCCTTTTTGATGGGGTCTTTGTCTGGTTTGGGGATCAAGGTAATGCTGGCCTCATAAAATGAGTTTGGAAGTTTTCCTTCCATTTCTATTTTTTGGAACAGTTTCAGAAGGATAGGTATTAATTCTTCTTGAAATGTTTGGTAGAATTCCCCTGGGAAGCCATCTGGCCTTGGGCTTTTGTGTTTTGGGAGATTTTTGATGACTGCTTCTATTTCCTTAGTGGTTATAGGTCTGTTCAGGTTTTCTATTTCTTCCTGGTTCAGTTTTGGTAGTTGATACATCTCTAGGAATGCATCCATTTCTTCCAGGTTATCTAATTTGCTGGCATAGAGTTGCTCATACTATGTTCTTATAATTGTTTGTATTTCTTTGGTGTTGGTTGTGATTTCTCCTCTTTCATTCATGATTTTGTTGATTTGGGTCATTTCTCTTTTCTTTTTGATAAGTCTGGCCAGGGGCTTATCAATCTTGTTAATTCTTTCAAAGAACCAGCTCCTAGTTTCGTTGATCTGTTCTACTGTTCTTTTGGTTTCTATTTCATTGATTTCTGCTCTGATCTTTATGATTTCTCTTCTCCTGCTGGGTTTAGGCTTTATTTGCTGTTCTTTCTCCAGCTCCTTTAGGTGTAGGGTTAGGTTGTGTACTTGAGACCTTTCTTGTTTCTTGAGAAAGGCTTGTATTGCTATCTGTATTGAATTTCCTTAACCACAATTTGCTTTAATCCCCACCTCCACAGGGGACAAGCAGATGGCAGTCATTCCTTTCAAACACTGTTGCTGATGAAATACAGGTTGCAGATTGAATCATCATTCTTTTTTCTTTTTTAAAGATTGTATTGATTTATTTAAGAGATAGAGAGATAGTGCACAAGTGGGGAGGGGGGTAGAGGGAGAGGGAGAAGCAGATTCCCCACTGAGCAGGGAGCCCCATGTGGGACTCGATCCCAGGACCCTGGGATCATGACCTGAGCCGAAGGCAGACGCTTAACGACTGAACCACCCAAGAGCCCCTCATCATTCTTTTTATAAGTGATGTATTAATATAAAAAAAAACAGAATCAAGTGTCTACTTCACACAATATTTACTTAAAAATCAAAAAGATGATTTGACATGAACCAAATGAAGCCAACCCCAGGTAAGAGTAAGAATCAAAGGAAGAATTAGACAGCCCCAAGAGTAAGTTGAACAAAACTATTTGGAGTTTTTTTGTGTGTGTCAGAAATTGCTATTAGAAGGCAGGCAACAATAGTATTTTCAAACATTAAGAAAAGATGTATTTGTTCTGCAGAACTTAAGCCCTCAGGGTAAATGCAATGGATCTTCTAAGAACGGCTTTTTTGATAAAGCCTGGAAATTCAGCATTTGGAAATATTCTCTATCTGATAAAGTATTTCTTGCAATCATATTTTGTTCTAGGAAATTGGTAGATAGCAGGTGTTTGCATTGCATTTTCCAGTAGGTTATGGATTTCAGGCAGTTTTTAGCCAAAAGGGATATCGATGATATTACTGCTCTACACTCAACGATTCCTGTTCATTGGGGACTATGACTCAAGTTCAACTTGTGCTCAAAGAGAAATATACTTGCTGGTGTCAATGAAGTCTCTGGTAGACTATCATCTGCACAGAATTCGGTTGCAGTGACAAAAATCCTTGGCCAAAGCTATCAAAGAAAATGAAATATAGCAGAATTCAGTACCTTTGGGTCAACCTGGAGGCCAGTTGTTTGGGGAGTGTATTTAATGACAGAGATGGAGTAGAGCACAGGTATGTGTTCTGTCCAGATTTACTGAGAGATAATCAGAGGTGAGGGGGGTCACCAAATGCATTCCCTGCCCTTGAATTAGGTAGAAGGAGTCGCAAGGAGAGCTTTCTCATTCTGGGCATCAAGTATGCAACCTTAACATCATAATTCAGACATGAAGAAGTAAATTATATCATCTTCCTGATCTCTGCTGGAGTAACATTTATCATAATCAATCTTATCTAAACATGGTTTAAGTAACCTCTTCCTCTGGAAGGACAAGGAAGAATGCAAGCAACCAAAATACTTGTGCATATTTGTTCATTCATTCAACAAATATTTATTGGCACCTACCATGAGCCAGGTACTGTTTTAGATGCTTAGAATACATTGGTGTTCAAAATAGATGAAGCTCCTAGTGGAGATTACATTGTACTGAAGGAGGTAAGCAATAACAGTAAAGATTATAAATAAATTAGACAGTATGTTAGAAAGTGATTGCTTTAAGGACAAGGAGGAGGACCAAATGAGCAGAGGAAGGAGATGCTTCGAATTAAAGAAGGCAGTTGGAAGTGAGGAAAAAAATGGCATGTAAGCCAAGTCTTTGAAAGAGTTCAAGGAGTTAGTCCTGTAAATATTGGGGAGAACTGACATGAGTCCATGGAAGAGGATGGGTTTTGAAAAGGAGAGGCTTCAGTTTTCTACCTTCCCTGGAAGGTAGAAAACAAGATCAGATACTAAGATCAACATGGGCTTGGAATAAGGAACTAGTGAGAATAATTAGAGTTTGGAAGAGCCACTATGGGACAAGCAAGATGAAGTAACCAGGGAGAGTAGCAAACAGATGCTCGCAGTGCTGGAGGCTCAGGTAGGTCGGGGGACACTAACCACATGTAACAGATACACACAGTCTGAATGGTGGCATGCTTTTCTGAATACTATGCTTGACAGAGTAAGAACTGATTAAATCAGTAGGAAGACCAAAAAAAACAAAAACAAAAACATGAGTAATAAGCAAAACGTTGTTGTTTGAGTGGGACTGTAGATTCAGATTTTGAGGATTATAATTATTTCAGGCACTGAAAAGGTATAACCTTGGGAGTGAGTTACTTAGAGGTTGTTGGAGAAGACAGTTGGATTATAGAAAGTCACTGAAACTCCTGTCCCATCCAGTGATCCTTGAGGCTAGGAGGCAGGGTGTTTCATCTACTATTCCTCCAGGAGAGAGGTATGAGCTTGGCAGTTGAATTTAAAGAACATAGGCCTTTCTTTTACTTACTAGCTCAGTAACCTTGAGCAAGTTCATTAGGTATAAAGAAATTCAGTTTCCTCATTTGCAAAAGGGTTAAAATTGAATGCAAAGCGAGACTGTTGAGAAAAATAAGCAAGTTAATGCATGTAGTATGTGCCTAGCACAGCGCCTGACCCAGTGAAAGATAAACGATCTACAGATACAACGTTTTTTTCCATCCAAAGATATTTTGTACTTTTAAAACATCTGTGGGGTGTCTAGGTGGCTCAGCTGGTTAAGCGTCTGCCTTCAGCTCAGGTCATGATCCCGGGGTCCCGGGATCGAGCCCCACGTTGGGCTCTGTGCTCAGCGGGGAGTCTGCTTCTCCTTCCTTCTCACTCTGCCTCCTTGTGCTCTTTCTCTGTCAAATAAATAAATAAACTCTTAAAAAAAAATCTGTGATGTGTTTTATGATTCCTCCTCCAAAGCTAATACTAAATCGATGATGTTTCTCACTTTCTTACAGTTGATCATGTTTTAGAATTGAAGCATTATGTCCATTCCCTTCCCTCTCCTCCATCATTTCTTCCCCAGTGAATGCAGAGGACTAATTATAAACTGAGAGAATTATGCTCGTAAGCACAAGCTGAAGCTGAAAGAATTGGCTGGCTGGAATCTGGAAGGAAACGGTGGCTTGGCGGGAAGGTATGAAATCCAATAATGCAAGAATGTCATGGTGATGACATTGACGCTACCACCTGGTCTGACATAGAACTTGATTTCCCCACATTTGACTTTGGCCTCTCGCCCAAATTCTCAGGAAAAAAAAATGTAGGAAGTTTCAAGGATATGAAGTCGAGGGATCCAAATTGACTAATAACAATGCCAAGGAAAGATTGAGATGGACTAAAAGAGCACCCTCTCTTATGGCCCAGAAAGAGACAAGCAACTGGAAACATTCTTATTTACCCACTAAACATTTTTTTCTGTCCAGATGTGACAGGGAAGGGAATGTTAGGTGATAGCTTGAATAAAAGGAGTAACAGAATTATGGATTATGCATTAATTTGAAGAGTAAGAGGGGCTTTGGACCTTCTTGTGAGAGCAGAAATGTGGAGCTTTTCCCAAACTAATGGGAGAGTATTAAGAGGAATCTTTACAATATCTTCATCACTATATTAAATGTGGGGCTCAAGTTAGAAGTTCTATCCAGAAATTGCCACCAGTTTGAGGGCTCCCCATGGTCTGGTTCCTCTGAAAATGTCATGGACATCTACCTTCCAGGGTGGGTGGTGAGGTGTAAGTTCTTAAATCCTGGCTGGACTATTTGGGTTATTTGCAAAGAGTAACTCATAGTAGTGGAGACAAAGAAGAAATCCATCTCCTGGTAGAAGACACAACAGGACAGAATTGGCAATGATACTGAGATGAAATCTGGGAACAAATAAAACTGTAGTTGTAAAGGAACTCACAAGTTCAGGACCCAGAATCATCAAGAATAGATCAGAACTTGAAGGGGAGTTGGGTCAGTCTGGGTTGGGTCAGTCTGAGGACTCAAGGCAGAACTGAGAACAGAGAGAATCAGTGGCCACTTTTTATTTGGTGTTGGCATGAATGTTAATTTGCTGATTGAGAAAAGACTAAGTAATTGGGATACTTCTTCAGGATCTAGATGTGGTGGATATAACCCAGGAGAATCTCAGTATTATTTAAACCTGATTAGAGTTGCCTCTAATCATATTTTAGTAAGTAAAGATTTATTGTAAAAAAAAATTTCCTAGCAACAAAAACTACCAGGTTGCCTGGTAATTAGGTAATTTATCCTTGAAACAACCATAGGTCTGATCGAATGCAATATGATATGTGGCTAACAGATAAGGTTATCTTGCAATTTATGCAGCTATAAGAGTTTAGGGATTTTAATACTAAAGCATATGGCATTAGGATTTTGTCTATTTCACTTAATTTTTTGAACTGTTCTATATAACATGTGAACCATGATTTATAGAGTACAATTGAACTCACATTGAGGTCACAGGGCCACAGGTTATATTTCAATTGGTGAACTACAGAACACAGCCTTTTCATTATAACCTGATAGATTTTTACAGTGGAGCCAGGATTTTATGCTATTTTAAAATCCTCAATCTTCTACTTGGCTTCTGTGTCAATTTCATACAGAATCTTACTGTGTAGTTTTCTTAGTCACCGAAAAAAGAAATCTTTTCTATTTTTTTTTTATATATGTCAAACTGGTGTCCAAGTAGCTCCCTGATTTAAGACTGTATGCTAATAATAACAGTGAAGTGTTTATGCTTCTATGTTATTTATTGACCTTTTATAAGTACCAGGCACTGTGCTAAATGTTTTATAGATATTATCTCATTTAATCTCCATATCAATAACTGTAACTATTATTACGTATATATAATTTTCTCCATTGCACAGATGAAGAAACCAAGCTATAATTAACTTGCTTAGAATTCCAAATCTTGTCATTGAAATAGCAGAAATGTAAGGCCTGACTGCTGAGTTTCAATTCTTATAATTAGCCACCATTTTGTATTATGTTTAGCTGTCTTTCATCGAAATCCCCTTAAATCCTTTGTGGATGATTGTTGATCAGCAATTCTGATGTTGTCATGTCCTGTGGTTTTCCTAGCTTAGTCACCCCGGTCAGCTAATATTCTTCATTTTGATATCCTATGTAACTATTCTATTCCAGCCCTAATAAAATTATCCTGCTTTCAGATCTCCAATTTACTTATCTCATTATCCTGGTCATTCTCTTAGTGCATATTTCTGGGCCTTCACTTCAAAGACACAGACCAGTCAATCCTGGTTAGGTCACCTGGCAGTCCGTCCTTGTCCGTTATAAGCATTAGTAAGAATAAACCTGGCACAGGCTCATGATGGCGCCTCCCTTTAGCAGATAGTACTTATATTTAAATCTGTGTCTCTTTTGGCAATGGCTTTTTCTTTGCGGAGATTATTTTCCATCAATTGTGTCCTATGAAGTTTATGAGCAGTGACTTCTTTGCTTTAAATAGAAGCATCTACCTAGGTATTATTTTCGTTTTAACCTTCCCTGTGGGTCCCTCCTAAATGAAAACATTGTAGGTCAAAGCAAATGGACACCAATAGCATTACTGAGACAATAGCTTTTGTGCCCTTCTCCCTGGTATCCATCCATTCAGTTTGGCTTAAGTGACTCATCTTACAGTATACTCCTAGTAAATACGAGGTAGAATTTGCAAAGCCACATAAATGGGTGTTGCTTAAAAGCCTCATTGAGATTGTGAATTTCTTACTGTGTGCCACTAGTAATATTTAAATTTTGGAGTTAGTGGAAAGTAGAAAGGGACATTGGGTTCCATTTAAAAATGGTAAAGCTGTTTAATATCAACAGGTCTGGAAGCAATCAAGATATTTGGAAATAAGGTTATTAAGATCATTCATTCATTCTTTTTTTCCTCCTAAAACTTACAAAATTTTTATCCAACACCTACTTTGTTGTAAATTTTAAGACATAATGCTAACTACTGGATATTTACCCAAAGGATATAAAAAATACTAATTCAAAGGGCTACATGCACCCCGATGTTTATAGCAGCATTATTAACAATAGCCAAATTATGGAAAGAGCCCAAATGTCCATAGGCTGATGAATGGATAAAGGAGATGTGATATATACACAATGGAATATTACTCAGCCACAAAAAAAAGAATGAAATCTTGCCATTAGCACCGACATGAATGGGGCTAGAGAGCATTTTGCTAAGTGAAATAAGTCAGAGAAAGACAAATATCATATGATTTCACTCATATGTGGAATTTAGGAAACAAAACAAATGAACAAAGGGAAAAAGAGAGAGAGGCAAACCAAGAAATAGACTCTTAACAACAGAGAACAACTGATGGTTACCAGAGGGGTGGTGGGTGAGGGAATGGGTGAAATAGGTGAGTGGATTAAGGAGGGCACTTGTCAAGAAAAGCCCCAGGTGATGTATGGAAGTGTTGAGTCACTATATTATACACCTGAAACTAACATGACAGTGTATGTTAACTTACTGGAATTGAAATAAAAACTAATAAAAAGGGGCACCTGGGTGGCTCAGTCGGTTAAGCATCTGCCTTTGGCTCAGGTCATGATCCCAGAGTCCTGGGATCAAGTCCCCCCATTGGGCTCCCTGCTCGGCAGAGAGCCTGCTTCTCCCTCTGCCGCCTCTCCCCCTGCTTGTGCTCTCTCTCTCTCTCTGACAAGTAAATAAATAAAATCTTTAAAAAAAAAACTAAAAAAAAAGACATAATGTTAAATTATGAAGACAAAGCATGATTCCTTCTTTCTCTTAAGAAAGGGAAACCAGATGAATAAATGATAATACAGTGTGAGCGTGCTATAGTAGAGACAGAACCATTCCTGATGAGTTATTTTACCTCTAAGGAAACTTTTATTCACAATTGCAAATCAACATTTGATGCAAATAATATAATGTACTCATGTACGAACATAATAAGCATGTAATAGCATCATATATTAATATTTGCAAATTATTTATTTATTTACTTAATTTTTATTTAGAGAGGGAGAGATGAGAGGAGGGGCAGAGAGAGAATCCCAAGTAGGCTCTACGCCCAGCGTGGAGTCTAACTCTGGACTCCATCTCACCACCCTGAGATCATGACCTGAGCTGAAATCAAGAGTCAGATGCTTAAGCCACTGAGCCACCCAGGCATCCTACAAATTTTTATATAAATAAAATATACTTATTTACGTGCATCTTTATATTTTCCAGTAGTATGGTAGGATCTATGTGTAGTTTAATTACTTATTTACATGTATCTTTTATATTTTCCAGTAGTATGATAGGATCTATGTATAGTTTAATTACTATTTACATGTATCTTTTATATTTTCGAGTAGTATGATAGGATCTATGTATAGTCTAATTACTTATTTACATGTATCTTTATATTTCGAATACCATGATATGATCTGTATATAGATTAATCATGCTTCTTAAGACAGTGTCTCCAACTTCTTCTTTTCTGTCTGAAGTCTGGACAGCCACCTCCCCATTCAATAAAAATAGAGTGCAAGAGAGAGGAAAACATAACAGCAAAGTAGGGAATTTACCATGTCAGTTTACAATGCAACCAATGCATGGTTTATTACCTAATGATATAGTTCCTTTGCACTGTTTTCGCTATTCCCTGATGGAATGGAATCATTTCTGCTGGTAGAACTGAAAACCTAAGAACTGTTGTTAGACCTTCTTTTTCTTTCTTTCTCTCTCTCTTTCTTTCTCTCTCTCTTTCTCCCTCTTCCTTCCTTCTTTCCTTCCTCCCTTCCTTCTTTCCTTCCTCCCTTCCTTCCTTCCTTTCCTTCCTTCCTTCCTTCCTTCCTTCCTTTCTTTCTTTCTTTCTTCCTTCTTTCCTTCCTTCCCTTCCTTCCTTCCTTTCTTTCTTTTTCTTTCTTTCTTCTTTCTTTCTTTCTTTTCTTTCTTTCCTTTCTTTCTTTCTTTCTTTCTTTCTTTCTTTCTTTCTTTCTTTCTTTTCTTCTTTCTTTTTCTTCCTTATTCACCCTCACAAATTCACCAGCACTGGAAGGGCACACACTGTAGTCCCACTAGTTATAAAGAGAGAACAGAAACAGAAATTGTGATGAGAAAGTAGTTAAGGGATAGGTTTTTTTTAAGCAATACTTTTCAGTTTCTAAAAAATATTTTTTTAAGTATAGTTGGCACACATGTCCCATTAGTTTCAGGTGGACAGTACAGTGATTTCACAACTCTGTACGTTATGCTCTCCTCACCACAACGGTAGCTGCCCTCTGTCACCCTACAACACTATTATGATACCACCAACTATATTCCCTCGGTGGTGTTTTTTATTCCCACAACTTGTTCCTTCCATAACTGGAAGCCTGCACCTCCCCCTCCCCTTCACCCATTTTGCCCAACCCCCACCTTCTCCCCTCTGGCAACCATCAGTTTGTTCTCTGTTTATGGATCTGTTTCTGCTTTTGGTTTTTGTTTGTTGTCGTTGTTCTTATGTTTCATTTTTCAGATTCCACATATGAGTGAAGTCATATGGTATTTGTCTTTCTCTGACTGACTTATTTCACTTAACAGAGTACCTGCTAGGTCCATCCAAGTTTTCTATTCAGTTTTATTGGAAAATATATCCCTTTTGTTAGGAAAATAGTTTACTTTGGAATCCTTGTTATTCTTATTAACTGTTTTCATATATTAAAAACTAATTATTAATTATATTTTTGGAAATTAATTATAGAACCTCTACTAAATTAAATTAAACTAATTAGGGTGAATACTAATGAAGTCTTGCAAGGGTAGTGTTTTATAGACCTTAATAAAAATTGTACTGAATAGAGTTATGCACGTCCATGGACAAGTGAAGAAGGGGAGAATGTTCTAAGAAAGGAGAAAGCAATAAAAATGCCCAAATGCAAGAAAAAAACAATAAAATATATTCTTAAAACTAGGACAGATTTGATATCTTTAATGTATACAGAAGGCAGGTAAATTCAGGATTTTAGGCCACAGAGATGGTCCAGGGCAAATTACAAAGATGGGGCAGGTTGTTGAGGCACAAATAATGACTTCAGTTTATAAGGAAAGCAAAAGAAAAGAAAACTGTCCCCCTCCCAAGAGTGAGTAGGGAAGTAACCCCTTCCGGGGGGTTAGGCTTGAAGAGAAAGTCATTAAGAAGTTTGCAGGAGTGTCACGGATAGATAAGATAATTTTTGTGTCCTTGAAAAACCTGTGATTTTGGAGACAAAGACTTTAGAAGATCAAAATCAAGGGGGTTATTGTAGACTGAATTGTGTTCCCCTAAAATTTACCCATTGAAGTCTTAGCAACCAGTGTGAATGCATTTTGAGACAGGGCCTTTAAGGGGGCAGCTAAGTTCAATGCGGTCATAAGGGTGATGCCCTGATCCAAGAGGACTGGTATCCTCATAAGAAGAAGAAGAGACATGAGAGATCTCTCTCTGTGTGTGCACAGAGAAGGGCCATATGGGGACACAGGGAGAGGGTGGCCATCTACAAGCCAGGAAGAGATCCAGAAACCAACACTGAGGGCACCTTGATCTTGGACTTCCAGCCTCCAGAGCTGTGAGAAAATAAAGGTCTGTTGTTTAAGCCCCCGGCCCCACCCGGTCTGTGGCAACTTGTCGTGGCCACCCAATCTGACTAAGATAGGGGCCACTTAATTTAATTGATTTAGAGGAAAAGAAGACATTATAGCAAGTATCAAGTTTGGGAATTTTGCTGTATATTGTGATGTGTTGGGATTTTAGGAGGGCAATAAACAACAAAATAAATATATACTGTATGTAATACAGTATGTAATACATGTATGTTATTTGTTACATACTTAATTCCTTACTGAACTGGGTCAACTGAGATAAATGTGGATCATACAGGTGATCAGATTATTAACTTTATCACTGTGAGGATAATTGGGAGATTATACTTCTGATTTCCAGTTTAAAGGGCTCATTAACATTACACTCCTGCATTAGACAGATCCAACCCTCATCACCAATGTGGCTAGATGACCACATGGCAGAGCGCAGACCAGAATGCATGCCTCTTGCAGACAGACCTTGATGCAAAACAGAAAGACGATGGAGCTCTTCACTATGGTTGCTATAACAAATTATCACAAACTCAGGGGCTTAACCCAAGAAATAATTATTCTCTCACAGTCCTGAAAACTACAAGTCTGAAATCAATGTGTTGGAGGGGCTACGCTCCCTCTGAAGACTCTACTCAAGAATCCTTTCTTGCCTCTTCCTCACTTCTGGTGGCCCCAGCAATCCTCGGTGGTCCTTGGCTTATAGATGCATCACTCCAAGCCATGCCTCCATCTTCCTATGGTCTTCTTCCTTATGGTCTCTGTGTGTTCTCCCTTCTCTTACAAGGACACTAGTCATTGGAGTTAAGGCCCACACTAATCCCATATAACCTCATCTTAACTTGATTATATCTGCAACAACTCTATTTCCAAAAAAAAGGTCACATTATTGGATTCTGGGTAGACATGAATTTGGGAGGGGGGTTACTATTCAATATACTACAAGCTGGACTAGTCATGCCCACATATTTCTTTTAAATCCCCTGCTCCAATATATACTCTCTTCCTCCAATAAAGGAGAATGAATAAGAGGTGGGGAGTGAGACCAGGTGTGTTACTCTACTGGAAATAAAAAGATGAAAATAGGAAAACGAGGTCAGAAAACTAGAAATTCTCCCAATTACATTTCAGGTTTTTGTTTTCATAAATGATTGCATTTAACTCTTGGCTCTGCATTCCACTGGCCTTGTGGATACCTCTCCCAGAAGAGGCAAGCCCCATTCTATGAAGACTGTTCCACTCATCTCTCCTGAGTCTAGTCCCCAAGTCCCTAGTACTGTTCTTTGGGCTTCCTTCTGCTCCTAGGAGTTTAGATTTTGCCCCAACAGGTGTCTGAAATGGGGCAGTTCCATATATTTAAGTGAAGATCCTTCTGTTCCCTAGGGCAGAATAGTATTTCTTATTCTCATTTTTCTTATTCTCAAAATATGTTCAGCCACATTGCATAAGATAACTTAACCATGCGTTATGCTATTAAATCAAATGACGGCAGGAAAACATTCTAATAAGTTGTCAGCATTATAGAGATATTCCAAATTTAAGTACTAACACCCCTCATTACTACATGAGGAGAAACTAAAATGTCAAGAATAAGATCTTACAAATCTAAGTGCACAGAAATCAAAGATCAAAATTCTCGGGTTAATGTCAAAGTAAAATAAATAGCAAAACACAATTATCTTGCCTTTAAATATTAAGTTCAAAGAATGTCCAAAATCTTCACGTTGAAGTCCAGCAAACATCATTGTCAATGCTCTTGTTTGAAGGCTGCTAACTCTCAGCCAAAAAGCAGAACCCAAAATCAGAAGTCTGAGTAGATGCCTGTCTGTCCCAAACTGGAAGGGATGTCGCTTTGTGGTGCTTTTGGGATTGGATTACTCCTGCCAAGTTTCTCATGTGCTCCTATTTATAAAAACGTCTAAAGTATACACTGGGAACAAAGGAATATCTTAGCATTAAGCCACACACTCACAAAAAGAAGGCAATAAACCAGTCCTCAGCCCTGATAGCAGTTACCCCAAACAAAAGAAAGGTTCCAAAAACACAATTAAACTAGACCCATATTCCTCTTGCCTGAGACTTAATGATATCTGAGCAACAGAGGAGAAATAAAATCAAGGCAAGTCTTTGTTTCAGGCTCACCAGGTTGCCATTCATTCTATCCTGGGGGTCTAGGCTTCAAGACTTGAATTAAAATTTAGTAGGGAGAAGCATCTCGCCACGGAATTAATTATGGCACTATTTAAATTCTCCATATCTTGGAGAGAAAGCCTTCCCTCGAAGTGTGTAGCATTAGAATAATCCTGCTATCTTGGGGAGTTCAAAATTTGCAGTGGCAATAAGCCCATTTTCAGACTTTATTCTCATCCAGCACATTCAAAATACCTTCATTTCCAGTTTCTCTCTGAACTTCAAGGAGCTGGTGTTCTGGGGCCCCATGGAGTGGGGTAATATTTGCAGTAACAAGCCTCCCCACCTGCTACACATGCTTTCTTGATTGGAAGGCATGTTTACTCCAGTTCATGACAGCTTCCTCTCCACAGACTCTTGCAGTGTGATTGCTTTATGCTTCAAAAGCAGGGTTACCCCAATCCCATCATCAGAGAATCACCCTCAGTGCATTACCTGAAGAGGGCTGCTGTTGATGGATATGGAACTCATGCCCCTTGGGCTTGATAATTACCAGTCACTCAGCTATCCACTTAGTCACTCTCTTTACTTAATTTTCCTTAATGGTTGGGTTTTGAGAAATGTTTTTGGACATACTTCTATGCAATAGTGAGATATGTCCCCTATGTCTCCAATGGTCTCTTTCCCCCTGTAGGAGTCCTTACTCTTTTGGGGATAGCTGAGCTGTATTTTAGACACCAAACCCTACTTTTTGACCTCATGTAGGACTGGCATTTTATACTTGATCTGGGTGTCTCCTTATCTTTGTCTTTCTCTTTGTCTTCTGGCCCTGACATTTCTTTTGCTAACATAGTCTTCTAAACTTTGTCTTGTATATCCTTCATAGTAAGATATTTGGAGTCAAGGAATCCTAATTTTGCTTGAAAGCATTCATTGTTCACAGGATTTTTTACTCTGGCACAATATCCATGATCCCCATCTTAGTCATTAACAGAACCCTGATTTTGCTAAAAACTACTTACCTCTCAGGCTCTTGCACAGAAAGACTGGCCACGAGACCCAGTTCTGGTTACATGATGTATGTGGATATGACAGCATGGGAGTTCAAAGAGGCTTTAAAAGAAGACAGACTTTGTCCTTTGCCTACCACCTTTTCACTGTTTTTCCTCCAAGACTCAATTCCCATATATACAGAATTAATCTCGATCAGTATTTTATATCTACCAACATACACATAGAAGCAACACCCTGTGAGTACAGTGGCCATTCGACTAACATCTGGCTAGGTTCAACCTAACACTGACCATACTCAGCACCTTCAAAAAATTGTGTCTGATCTCTATGCCTTTATAACCCTGACTCCATACATTTCTAGGATGTATTCAAGTAGGCCAAGAGTGATATCCCCAGATGTAATATTTCAAGCTGGCAAATTAATGCTTTAATAATTCTAGTATTTTTAATAATGCTGGTATGTTTTTCTCTACCTCTCAGATCATCCCAAGTATTATGGAAGTACTTGGAATAGATCCCCAGTCATCAAGGGGTGATTTCTTGATAGCTCTTTTTTTGAGTTGCCTTAAGAGAATGACTCTCAATTGTTGCCTGCATTTGGGCTGTCTCTGGGGAGTAATTCCAGGTTATTAATGAGATTTTGACCTCTCTGTCTGATAAATTTCTTTGGGGGCCCAGTTTCAGTTTCTGACTTAACATCTACTAAATCAACTCACCCGTTTTTAAGACTCTTTTGAAGAGTAACGAGACCTGCATGCACCTCTGCTCTGCTTTCATTTCTGCTCAGCTTTGCATTCAAGGCCTCCTCTCTCTCTCTTTCCAGATCTGTCTTGCAAGTCTTCCAAAAATCTCACGCATTTTTTTCCACGGGCGGCCCTTTCTCTACCTCAATCAATCTGTCTAGCGTCATTCTTCTTTCATCGTCCCACAACATCTGTGCGGACAGTAAGACCAAAGGATAATTTTCAAACCTCCCTAATTTGTCTTCGGTTTCCTTACTCTTAAAGGCAGGGATTTCCAAGGATAGGGCATTTTACATTGCCCTTTTAGCCTTCGGATTCCCAATAATTTCTCTGAGTTATTCAAATTATCCAGAGAGGGAATTTGCATGGCGTCTCTCATTGTTTTGCTCTAGTCCCATCTTCTGCCTCTGGTCCACTCACACACTGACTGGTCTTGAGCTGGTGGCCTCCACTAATTAAATCACATGTGAAAAGGAAGCCCAGGCATTCCAAGTACAGCTGTTCCTTCACTGCAAACACGTGGGAATCATTTTTCTGAAGCAGAGTCTGGGGGCTGGCAGACAATGATCGGTGTTCTAGCTAAAAGGAGTGAATATCTGAATGAGGTCTTAGGGTTCAGGCAGACACCGAACCAACCTCTGTAAGCAGGTGTCTCTGGGTGTGAAGGAAGCACCTGCCTCTACTCAAGGGAGAAATTGCTTTCACCATCACTTGTCAGTGAAAGCTAGAAGATAGGAATACACCTTTGGAATAGATTAATGCAGCGGTACTTATTTATAGGAGTTTTAGAGGGAAAGCATTAGGAAAGAAAGATGCAATGAAACATAAAGTCAAGGGAGGCCTGGGTTAGCTCACTATGTTAATAAGAGAAAAGGAGAACACTGGTGACCCAATATTGAGCTCACCTTTCGGATGGCAATTAACAATGTCAGGGATCTGAGGCTGACCAGGCACATCATGGGTCCAGATCACAGATAACTTCATATGTACCATGAATACGTTCAATTTTATTCTAGAGATCATGACATTCCTTATGAGAAGTCAATACAGAGACACAAGTGCTTTTTAAAAGTACAGTATCTTGCCGGAAACTGCACCAGTTATGATATGGATATTGGTCACAATATACATCCAGGTAAACCTGTATTATCTGATTTTAGATAAAAGGAGAATATGGTTCAGTTATGAAGTTCTCTGTAAGTACTTTATAATAATATAGAAACTTGGTGAAAAACACCAGAGTAAATAGCCCAAAGCAACATAAGATTTATAATGTATGTGTAAGATTATGTTGGTGAATGGCCCAGAATGTACAATCAAGCTATGTACAAGTGACACTTTGGATCAACAGTGGAGAGACTGCCTTCTTTTGAACAAAATATATTAAGTGTATTGTAAGTGTTAGTAATGTGAAAGCAGGAAAAACAACATAATAGTTCCATTTTTTAAACAGCTCAAGAAGACTGCCTGCCTTGATAGATCTTTTAATAGATAAAATATTAGTATCAAGCTGGAAGACCAATGAATTTATAAAGCAAATACTCCTGAAAAGCCATTTCCTGTGTTGTAATCATTTCTTCATTTAAACCATTCTGCTTAATAATCGAGCTTACTGGGAGCATAATGAGGCAAAAAGCTATCAAAGTGATTGTTGCTATGAATGCTGAGATTGAATAATTGTTCACTTTTCAGCAAGGTCTTGCTATAACCATAGGCAAAGATGGAGTCAGGACAAACATTTACATTTGAAACAGCCTGTTACAAAGTAACAGCCAGACCTGCCTACAATTAGCTCTGCCCAGAATGGAGATTTTTAGTTAACATATGCAATGAAATGTCAGGAAACAATGCATGCTTTTTTTTTTTTTAATAGTCTTACAAAAACCCTGATATATGATAGAAATCAAAGGAGATTGATCCTGGCTGGTATCAGGTGGGGCAGGGAGAGAACCCTACTAATTTCTTCTCCCCTTGCTAGTCTGAGACGACATCTCAGGAAGTTTTGTAAGACTCTAGGGCTCTGGAGAAAGAGGCTTGATAAGCATTCTTCTAAATGACAAGTGGAATGATTCCAGGTAGTTAAAACCACTGTCATGATGGAAAACCCTTCTTTGATAGGTCATGTTCAAGGAAGCATAGAATTATGAATCCTAGGCACTAAAGAGAACGTAGAATGCCTGTCCCACAAACCACATATCCTAAGAGTCCCTGTAAACTATTTCTAATAGACAAGTCATCCAGTTTTCTGGTTATTCAGCAATCCATCCATGTATTCTCTACTTCGATTTCTCATTTTCATTCATCTGATAAAAGAGGATCCGGTCTGGTTTCTCCCCTGAAATCAATTTTATGTATATCTCCTAATGCACACATCTTTGTCCTTACTCTTGATAAGGAGGAAGCAGCCCAGATGTCCGGGAGCTGGCCTGGTCTATAGGTCAGCTTTTGGTGAGGCTGGAAACTTATGTGACCCTCACAGCTCAACCTTGATGACCTTGATGTTCTCCTGTTGAACATACACAACTTCATGGAACGTCGATATCAGACAAGGCTGCTCTGGACACTGACAGATCAAGACAAAATCAAGACGACTGTGCAATCTTATCTGAACACAGAGAAAAACAATAATGTTGTCCAAACCACAAAAATGACCAAAAAGCCCGTAAGCTGGCTAATATGTGTGACTGTTTCTTTACCTACTACATCTTTATCCTTGACTTTTCTCTCCTTCTGGATTATATTCATTATGAAACCCAATTTTACCCCCACTTCTTGACAACATCCAATCCAGAGAAAAGCCCAATGTCCTCCACAAAATCACCTAACCCAAACCCGGATCCTATAAATCCTGCCATTCTCTTACTGAAACACCTCAGAGTCCCTTGCTGCAAAGAGCAATTGGCCAAAGCTATCTTTGTGCTGGTCTTTGGCTGAGGTCAGTGGTAACATCCATAGCTCACAACATTTCTCCCTGTCACCATCATCCAGGGCATCACATCCTGTCTGGCTATTTATCATGACTTTGAAGTCCTGCCCTGATTTCATCCCAAACTTTATGCCAAACCTCATTGCCCTTATGATTTCTCACGTAGCATTTAGGAAGACAGGCTAGGTACGAAATGATATATCTGAATTGCCTCGTTTACTCCTCACAACAATCTTGGAAGATAATATAAAATTATTTCTTTTTTACCAAGAAAACAGAGAAACAAAGAGGTTAGCTAGCTCTTGCAAATCCACATGGAAAATCGTGGAAAGAAGCAGAATTTTTACCAAAGTATGTGTACAAGTCCTATGGTCTTTCCATTGCATTATGCAAGTGGCAGACTACTTGCTAATACTCAAACATGCCTTATACTTTCTAGTTCTTGTGCTCTTGCTTGTGCTATGAATGTGTTCCACTGTCTTTATTATCCTCCCAGGAGTCTAGCTCAACGTATCGCTGACTCTCCATGATGCCTTCCCTCCAACGTTCATTCACTTGTTCATCCACCTCATCAACACTCCTTGGGCTCTACCTATATTTACATTAGAACAAAAACCTCCAGGAAAGCAGTGCTACGCTTTTCCAGTGATGTTGGTAAGATGCAGGGAAAGGGTGGGGAGGAAGTGAAGCATAGAAAAAGATCCCCCCTCAAACAGTTAAGCACTATACATATGTAGGTTGTAAGTATTAGGATCATGAATCACTTCTGCACCTGTGTGCATTTCATGGTTCCCCTTTATTGTACCCCTTCCCCAGAAATGTGTTTATTATTCACAGATTTTCCTTGCAAAAAACAGGTGAATGTTGGCATTTGCTCTGGGCATATTCTCGTAGCCAACTCTCTCTCTGCTTGGCCGGAGACTGGCAGTGCTCCGAATCGAGCCAGTCTCGCAGAGGCTCCTGCTGGCTGCACCACGGAGCCCCCGCTTTGCTCTTCATCCAGCACTGACTGGTGCCTACCAACCTCTGCTGCAAAATGCCTTTTCACTGCCTCATGGTCCTCGGGGTGGCTCACTTGTCCCCAAATCAGTGTGCATGCAGAAGGAACACTTCAGTGGCTCAGGAAGGCTAATGAAACCCCCACACTTGCCACCACCATGCTGCTAATTTGTGACCTTGCTCCTGGGAGGTGTGGGACAGCCTGTGGGATGGTTCCTTTCCAGAGTTCTAGATGGGGAATGAGGAGAAAGAGCATCCCTCACCCCCAATGCAACACCCAGTTCCATATGGCAAGTACATGCAGACAGCTCTCCCATGGCCATTCTTGTCTACACAGGCACTCAGGGCATGTGGCCCCCCAGGAGCCTCTAGGATAGCACAGGAAGGAGGAGACAACACCACTGTCCTGAGATAAAATAAACTTTATCCCATATGGACTTCACCATCTGCAGGCATTGCTAAATATTTGG
Organism: Halichoerus grypus; assembly: GCF_964656455.1. Taxonomy (NCBI): domain Eukaryota; kingdom Metazoa; phylum Chordata; class Mammalia; order Carnivora; family Phocidae; genus Halichoerus; species Halichoerus grypus. Next base: position 139,533,195 of record NC_135720.1, on the reverse strand, counting down.
AAGGGGCAGAACAATTTAAACTGAATAGAAAATAAAAAGTGCCTTCCCTTCCTGGCTTTAATGAGTGAGTATGGCCCCTGGCAAAAGGCCACGTTAAATATTAGAAAAATAAGGATCACGATACTCCCCGTGCATTCTGCTCATTCTGTGTCTGGACTTGGCCTGGGACAAGCAAACCTCGCTGGCAGGTCGCACCTGTGATTCGTGGCCAGTGATCTCGGGCGGGCGGGACTCTCCTGGTGGCCATTCGCCATTTCGCAAGCCTGTTCACTCTTGGACTCTCCTCAGGGACTATTCTAGGTTTTCTCCTCTTTCCTGAAACCTCCTCCCTCCTCATTCTCAGCTGCTGAGCTTGCTTCCTTCTTCAGCCTTAAACTAATGTAATCGGAAGAAAATTTCTGCAGACTCTAAACAACCACACGCCAGGATCTATGCCCACGGGAGGTGTGTCGGCTCCAGGTGACACAGGTAAGCTCTGTCCCAAGGCAGCCCCTCGGCTTGTCTGCCACGCGCCCTCCTCTCAGCCCTGCCCCCTCGCTTCTTTCTTCTGTATTGGATTATTCTCATGGGCCTATCAAATATAACCATTTCTTCCATATTAAAAAAATTTTTTAATGCTTCCTTTGACCCTGCTTACCCTTCCCAGTAGCTCCCATTTCTGACCCTTTTGTAAAAATTATCTTCGAAGCTGTTGTCATTATTCGCTATCCCCAATTCTCTCCTCCCATTCTTTCTAAAGCCTACCCCAAAGATTTCCCCTCTTCTCCGCTAAAAAATTTTTTTTTATAAAGGTCACTGGTCATTTCTACTTCGCTTAATCCAACGTTCAAATTTCAACTCTAATCTCATTAAACTATCAAAGACATTTCACATAGTTCATCACATTATTCTTCTTGGAATACTTTCCTTGCTCTTCTGGACGATGTGCTCTATTGCATTTCCTCTTATCTTAGGGGTTCTTTCTCAGCCTCTGAATCCTTCACCCCTCCTCAATCCCTTATCTTCAGAGTGATTCAAGGCTTCATCCACAGTCTCCCCTCCTTCATAGCTATCCTCCCTCCTTGGCTACCTCATCCAGGTTCATCGTACCTTTTTATTTTATTTATTATTATTACTATTATTTTTATTTATCTATTTATTTATCTATATATTTATTTATTTATAGTATTTATAACTTTAACCCAGACCTCACTCCTGCATTTTAGGCTTATGTGTCCAACAACTTGCCTGTCAGAGTGCTGGTTAAGGGGTATCTCAAATATAACACACTCAAGAATTAAACCCTGCGTGTTTGTCAAACTTGTTCCCATATGTCATTAAATAACCAGAAAAAAAAAAAAAAATTCATCCCTCCAATTGCTCGGGATAAAACTTCAGAGTCATTCTTGTCTTATCCCTTTATCTCCCAGCCCACATGATTTCGGTCAGGAAAGCCCACTGTCTCTGTCTTCAAAATAGGACCAGAATCCACCCACCCACCCACCCACCTCCTACCATCTCTACCACTAAGATCCTGGTTGAAGTCACCACAGACTCTCACCTAAACGCTTTGAAAAGCCTCTGAGTGATGTTGCTCTTTCCATCTTACCCCTTTGCAGTCTATTATTCACAGACTAACCTTTTAAACATGTCAGTCATGACTCTTCTACTGAAACCTCTAAGAGTTCCTGATTCTTATAATAACCCCCAGCATTCTGAAAGTGGTCTACAGAGTCTCAGGGACATAACCCCTTTTTCTCTCTGACCTCATCCTCTGCACCCCCTGCCCGTCCACCCTACTGTCCCTGCACCACTGTCTCAATATCCTGGGCACAGTCCCTCCTGAGAACCTGCGCTCTCTGTCCCTTCTGGAATAGTCTTCCCCTCAACATCCATGTGATTCATCCTTCATCCCCTTCACACCTTTGCTCAAATGCTGCTTTCTCGATGCCGCCCTACCCTGACACCCTGTTTCACATTGTACTTTCTCTCTCTCGAGTGCCCTTAGGCTATTCTAGTTGCTTCTTTTCCTATAGCACTATTTCGCTTCTCACATAGTAATATAAGTTATTATATTTATTATATTATGTTATTATAACATATTATTATGTTTATTATGTTGTCTATCTTTTCTTTACACAATATAAACTCCATCAGGCTCAGAATTTTTTTTAAACTGTTTATCGCACTATTGTATCACAAGCGTTTAGAACAAGGTCTGAGATAGGAATGAATGAATGAATGAATGAATGAAAATCTGAGGTAAGTATTTCACAGAGAAAATGTCTGGCATGCTTTAAGTCCTTAATAAATATTCCTTTCCTTCCTAGCCTATCTTCCCATTTACTTCAGCATTTTATATTGTCTATGTTATTGATGAATTACCTTCTACATATAGAGTATCATTTGGCTACAAAATCTACAATTTTGTCCTTATTGAGTGTAGACCATATTTAGGACAAACAGAACCATCCGTGTACAATCCTGGCTTTCAGAATTAGGAGGAATTATCCTAGATTTGGAAGATCAGCATTCTGTTTCTTATTTTAAAGTGGGATTGATTGTGCAGAACAGAGTGTCTGTGCAGGGAGTCGGTCTTTTGATTAATTCAAAATTATTTATCAAACTCTGCCACGGAAACATCACAATCGTTAACTACTGTGAGTACATTTTCAGCTAAGGATAGTGTTTTAGGAATACCTGATAGTTTCATCTTAATTTAAGCTTCTCCCCACCCCCATTTTTCCATTCCTACCTTAAAAGGTAGCTTTCTGATAAAATGTCTTAGACCAATGAATGACTAAAATAGCAGATAAATAGCGCTACGGACCCCAGTGCTGGTTCTGAGGTCCGGGCCTGAATCTGCTCTGGGATGTCAAATTGGATTTGTAGCATTAGCATATTTGAATTTCATTGTACGTGCTTTTGACACAATTTGTTAACAACAGCAAGAATGTTTCTACCAGTCACAGTGATTTGCAGGCTGCCAGTCCCCTGATAACAAATTTTCTTTGGTTCTTGGCACGGATGTTCTTTTATACAGTAGCATGGGCAATGTGACATAAATGACTTGTCCAAGAAATTTATGGAAAATTTGGAAAGATAATGGGGTAAAGAGAAAAAAAAACCCACAGTTAAGATGAATTAAATAGACGGCATCAACTAAAGTATAGATTATAGAACATGTTTCATCACCTCCGCTGTAATTATAACCTTGATTATCTGAGAGATCTTTCCCAGAGACAGCATGATAGTTCAAGCTGAAATTTCTGTAGTTTTGAAATTTGCAGTTCAAAGAGAACGTTTGACAAATTGGCCCCCAAATTAACTTGGCATCTGTTTTAGGTCATTGGCAACTAGCTCCCTGGCATGCTTTTCCTTTTGCCTTCCATTTTACCCTAATTCCTCATGCAACCCCTCCTTACATGTTTTTAAGCAAATAAACCATGTGATTTTTTTTTGTGGCAGAAAGAGGGGTTTTATTTATGGCTTTCTGTGATCTGTGCCTTATTCTGACAACAATACAATTTTCAGACTTCCCAGATTTTAGATATTTTCTCCTTAAATTTATAGAGATGAGGGAAAGGATTTTTCAGGGAGGTCCTAGATATGATGTGTTTAATAAAAGACTAGCCTACTGCCCCACTTCTCTCCCAAAGACGCTCTGAGTAATCTTCTTTGTTGGAAACCGTAATTCATTATCTCTTCTTACCTCCTATAGAGAAGGGATTGAACTTAAATCTCCAGTTTGCACAGATTTATACAGAGGGGAAAGAACCACACATACACGCATGCACCGAAGGTCTATATTAAGGAGAGACCGTATAGGCATAATTAATGTGAGACAAAATTCGGAAGCAAGGAAGATAACAGGACTGCTTTTCTGTTTAAGTTGAAGGGATAGCAGTCTGAGTAATTCCAGAAATTTCTGTCCTTCCCCGAATAACTCAAAACATTCTTATTTCATCAATTGATAGCTGATATCCATGACTAATAGGTATTTATTTCAGTTCTATATTAGGGTTAAAATTTAAAAAAAACAGCCCTTGAACTTGCAATCATTGATTTACATTGATTTGCTTTATTTGTTCAGTTTAATCTTTTATGGATTAAGGCACAGAATAAATACATAGATGAAAGATAGATAGAGAAGTAGATAGATAGATAATTAGTTTTAATAACATCTGATCTTTCCAGAGTTCGATTGTTATGGGAAGAATGTGGAGGTGATAATAAGTCACAATGGCCTAAAAGGGAAGTAAGGATTTTTTCCACACAAAAGAAAGCACTGAAATGGAAGTTTAGGCAGGAAAAATAAATTTTGGTCTATCACACTATTTTTTGCAGGCCAAGCCTTAATTATGTCAATATTTATGGATCCCAGAACTATTTTAACATTGTTATACCTGAATTGAGTTCAAATTTGGAAATCAGAAAACTTTGCCATAACAATGGCAGAGTTGGCTAAAGGGAAAGAGGAAACTGGCTAGCAAAATGACAGAAGGTCAGAGATAAAAGTAACTTTCGAAACAGTTCCTTACAAATGAGGATACAGAATCCAGAGTTGTTAAGTTGGATGGTTCTCAGGTTATTAATTAAAAGGAGGAAAGCTTTTGAGTAAGAATCAAGGTTTTCTAAATTGCAAACTTCACTTAGAATAAAAACATGCTAATAAGTTAATAGATCAATTAGTTTGAAATAGATCACATTGTTTAAAATTTGACCTTAAATTTGAATTTAATTGGTGACTTCAGGATAACTGCACCATCTGATTATAAGAGAAACCTTAAGTGAAGAGTGCCTATCTAAGCCCAATCAAACCCCAAACTGTGAGACATAATGATAAAATGATTGTTGTCATATCCATTAAGTTTTAAATGGACTTATTACATGGTATCGATAGATAAATATGTAAGTAGAACTTCCATGAGTTTTCCAAATTCACCGGCAACTTCTAATCATTCTCTCTGTCTTGCTCCCCTATCTCTGTCTGAGCTCTTTGTACTGGAATTCTACAGCCCTGAGTTCTGTGCTATATGTTCTTCTAGCTACATGTTCTACCTTGTCAATCTATGCCTTTAAGTATCTATATAGCAATGACGCCTTAAAAGGTGTATCTCGCCCTCACCTCTCCGATGAATTCTAGTTTATAGAGTCAGCTGCCATTTTGAAATTACTATTTGAGTGTCTAAAATTTACCTTCAAATATTCCTCTCCAGTCTTTCCTATCTCAGTAAAAGGTACTGTCATCCGCCTAGCTGCAAATGATTGTTACATCTAGAAATAATTCTTAATCTTGTCCTTTCCCTCCACACCCATGCTGTCCAGTGCAGCAATAAATCCTCTTGACTCTCCCTTCAAAATATATCCCAAGTCCCGTCACTTTTCTTCATCTCTGCTGCTACCAGTCTTGGTCTGTTGCCTTAGGATTGCCACATTTGCCCTGCCCTGAACCTACAATCCATTCTCCACAAGGCAGTAGATGTGCTCTTTAGGGGGGGAAAAAAAGGAATGATACTATGTATTCCTGTTTAAAATTTTTCCTTGGTTTGTGATCAAAATTAACATAGAATCAAAGTTCAGAGGGCTTTCCCTGACTACCTGATTGAAAGTGACAATCTTCCAATCACTCCTTTGTACAATTTCCTTTTTCATTTTCTCTATAGATAGCAGTTATCACAGTTATTATCTGTTTTATTTATTATTTATTATTTATTTACTTGTTTATTGATGCCTTTCCTCAGATCTTCCTTTTTAAAAATATTTTTTTGTAAAGATTTTATTTATTTATTTGAGAGAGAGAGAGAGTATGAGCAGGGGGGAGGGGCAGAGGGAGAAGCAGACTCACCGCTGAGCAGGGAGCCTGATGTGGGCTCGATCCCAAGACCCCGGGATCATGACCTGAGCCAAAGGCAGACGATTAACCGACTGAGCCACCCAGGCGCCCTGCCTCAGATCTTCCTTCAGAGCAGGGACCTTGCTTGTCCTATCTGCCACTGTGCTGTATTCTTCTTTCACCAAGTATAAACTTAGTAAATTTTGCTGAATCAAAGAATGAATACATTTGTATTTTTCAAGATAGATATGTTGTCCCTGATATGTCAGAGAAACATTTTGGAATTTAAATCTTAAAAAGGGTTGTCATGGGCACCTGGGTGGCTCAGTCAGTTAAGCATCTGCCTTGGGCTCAGATCACGATCCCAGAGTCCCTAGATGGAGCCCTGTGTCAGGCCCCCTGCTTAGCAGGGAGTCTGCTTCTCCCTCTCTCTCTGCCCCTCCCCCACTTGTGCTCTTTCTCTCTCTCAAATAAATAAATAAAATCTTAAAAAGAAAAGAGTTGTCATATGCCCATTTCACCTTACTCATAAGTGGGGGTAATATGAACCAGAAATTCTAGATCTATTGGTAGTGGCAATCGTTAGTTTTTAAATGACTTTAAGCAGTATCCTGAACATAAACAATAACATTTTTAAAAAAAAATTTTTTTATTTAAGAGAGAGAACATAAACAATAAATAACATTTTGATTCTTTTCACATTTCTAATGTGAGATCTTGCATTTGTGTATAGCTCTGTGTAAATGAGTGTATTGATTCAAACTCAGTTTGACTTGACAGTTGGACTCTTGGTGTCAGAACGAACATAACCAGAAATGTCTCTTGTCACAAGCTGGGTTAAGTGACATTATCTTCTCTTTGGAGCAGCTATGCAGGTTCATGTTATAATGGTGGTATATTGCGTGCTGACCTTCCTGATCTTTCTTGAACATTGAATGGTTCTGTAGCTTCTGGCCTTTGGGAGATGACAGTCGCTTCAGAGTTTGAGATCTGGAGGAGTAATGACTGTGGCATCAGTCTCCAGTGAAAATATAATTGCGCTAAAAAAAAATTCCACTTGTACATAGAGAACACAGCACCCTAAAACAGCTAGAGTTTCTGGTTCAAATTTGGTTGTTTAATAAAGAATGAAGTCATTATTGGCACATTTAAGTGATTTAAGAAGGAGGGTCTATTGTGATTGTGAAAGAACCAGTTATCTAGAGATTCAAGAAATATCACAATTTTTGGCAATTTAAAACGAGGATTTGGAGACTACTTCAGCTTAATTTTTTTTTTTTAGCATGAATGATTGATAGCTTTAGATTGGAAATTCTGGGAAAAGCCAATAAGAAGTAAAAGAGTATTTTCTTAGAAAGCCAATAAGCACTTGAATGAAAACAAAAAAATAAAAAAATTCAAAACAGTATTTTCAAAGAACACAATTATATATATGTAATATACACATCATATATGTAATATATATGATTATGCTATAGAAATGCCTCAGAACTTTTAAATGACTAGCTGTATATTTCAATTCAGATAATTATACATTATGTTACATATTATTTAAAACAGGTTTAGCCATTTCTACTGTTATAACAACCCAATGAAATGCACTGGTCTCTTTTCCTCCCACTGACTAGGAGAAAATTCACAGCAGGAATTGCCTTGTTCATGGGACTAAATCAAACGAGAGTCCAAAGAAGTAATTGACATTGTCCAGAGCAGAGAGCTAACAAGACTTTCTTAACAATAAGGCTGAAACCATCACAACTAAAATATATGTAAACGTCAATGAGATTAAATTTGCCAAGATTTTTCTTTTCTCTCCTCTCTTGGACCAGCCAATGAGAATTCTCCGACATGAGGTAATGCTCTTCACTCATACTTTATTGGATGAATGAGTTCTGTCCCGAGTCTGACTGGAAGAGAGAGCTTCCTCTAAGAGACTACAGATGCTGCTAGACCTTTCTCCCTGCGGCCAGTGTGGTCAATTAAATTACATTTTTTTTTATAGAGTCAATTATTTTTTCTACCTTTGCCTCTTGCCTCTTAAATAATTCGATGCCAAAGACAAATGCCTTCTCTTGTTTAGCAGGAGTATTGTAAAATGGAATTTTTACTGACATTTTCAATATCTCCTTGTCTTTTGCACTGCAGCTCAGAGCAGTAAGAGATCACTGGGTCCGTCAGCTCAAATCATTTAATGTTTCTTCATTTAATTTACAGTTTAATAAATGAGACAGTTTTGTTTATGGCTTGGATTTATTTTGGTAAGTTTTGTTTTTGGTTTTGAAGGTTTAGTGTTTTCTTTCTTTCTTTCTTTTTTTGAAGGTGTTGTTTTTGTAGGTCTGCCTATAATTTTGCTTTTAAATGTGAGGTCTTAATTCAAAAAGATCAGCATCTCATATGCTTGTTAACAAAAGCCACAGAAAATGTATAAGTCCCACTCCCCTAAGCATTATATTTTTCATAAAAATGGAAAATGCATGTCTATAGCTTGTCACAATTATGTGTTATACTCAATTTATGAACCGGAAGAGAAAAATTGGCTTCGGACTCATGAACACCAAATGAGATTTTTGGATTCATTACACTTTCCAGTTACATTCCCCCCCAAAAAACATTGATCTGGTTATCAATAGTACATGGGAATAAGAACAAAGTTGCACATTTTACATCCAGTTACAGGCCTTTTTCTAACCCGAAGCTCTTATGGAGATAATTTTTAATACATACTGTCTAGGGGAAGAGTTTTTAATAGTCTTCTCCTTAAATGGAAAAAAAAATGAACTGAATAAATAAAAAATGAATAAGTAGACTTTCTTACAAACCATGGAGACACAGAGTGGACAATGAGAAACAGAATTTAAGAGTTAAGAAAAATATTGGAAATTAAAAGAATTATCTCTCTCATGTATTATATCACAAAAGAAGAAAAATATAATTTATCTTTATATCTACTTTTCCTATATGCCAATAGTTCAGAGTCTATCAGATCAGAATGTTATTCTATAGTTAAGAAATATGCATTTTGACTGGCAATATTAAAGAATATTAGTACATAGAATATTATATATGACATCTCAAAGCTTGAAAATATCACATTGTCTTCCAGTTTGCATTTAATGAACTCTGGTAATAATTTTTTTAATGTGCTGTTTTGGCATGAACAGACCCTAGTTTAATCTTGAAGATGTTACAAAGGATTCTTAGAAAGCACGCTATATAATAGAACACATTTGACACAGTAAAGTAATACTGCTGAATATATTATCACTGGAATTAGGGATTAGAAATCCTAAAATTTTGCTAATACAAATGAAACATGCTGTGTATCTTCTGATTCTTATTCTGAAGATTATGGGGTTTTTTTCAGTGTTTTCTGAATATAAATGATTGGCTTCATCAATAGTGTTTTTAGAATATTTGCTCTTTCATATCCTTAGAAACATGATAATTAACATGCAAGATGATATCTGATTATCCAGAAAGGAAAAGACAGGCTAACCTCTGGGAATTGAAAATTTTACTAGAAAAGGATTCCATTTGAGATGGTTTTACCTAGGCAAAATTACTAGGAGAGGGACACATTTTACATATGCGTTTTAAAATGTATAAATTCTAGATGAAAGAGCAAAGACTCATTGCATTTTAAACACGTTTTAGAAGCTAGAATTTTCTGTATGTGCTGAGGTTAAAGCTAGTTAACTTGATACATTCAAAGGAAGAAGGAGCTTAGCAGTGCTATTGGGCAAAACTATTGAACATTGGTATATTTCTATCCATTGAACCCTATCACATGCAATGAATCTAAAATAAGAATCATGCGAAGTAGTTTAGATGGGTTGGGTACAAATATTAATGCTCTGCATAGGGACCACTGCCCTGTGTAAAACCAATTTTATTCTAATCTGCAGGCCACTATTAACATTTTTGTCTGTATGAAAATCTCTATTTGCCATTTTCATGCTTAGAATTTATTTTCCTGGAGCTAAATGTAAGATGGAAATACAACCCAATGTGATCAAAGATTCTCATTGATTTGCTTAGCAGTAGCAAGTTTCTAGGTTTTTAGATAGAACGAATAAATAATATTTCTTCTGCAGAAGCTATTCTATTGAACTCGGGTTCTCATCAGTTTCCACACTATATGGGGATTATCATATAAAGTAGTAGAGCTGATCGATTTTTTTAAAGTAAACTTTAAATTTTAGAACAGTTTTAGATTTACAGAAAATCGTGAAGACAGTACAAAGAATTCTCATATATCCAACAATCAATTTTCTTACATGTGGGCTGTCCCAAAAAGGACAGTGAGAAAAGGAAGGAGTGGTAAGAATAATGCTTCAGGGGAGAAACCTGACAAATACTACCTAAGCTGGTTGACCAAGGTCAACACCAACAGTGTTAAGTCCTGTTGAAAATATGTACCCTTGATATGATGCAATGAATATGGTACTTTATGTCTGTGGGCTTCCTCTCAAGAACCCACACCTGTCTAATCATGAGAAAAATATCAGACACATTCCAATAGAGGGATGTTCTAAAAATACCTTACCAGCACTCTTCAAACCAGTCAAGGTCACCAGAAAAGAAATAGAAAAACTGAGAAATTGCCACAGCCAAGAAAGGGAAGCCTAAGGAGACAAGACAAATAAATGCAATATGGTACCCTGGATGGGATCCTGGTACAGAAATAGGACATTACAGTAGAACGATGGAGATCTGAATGAGAATAGTGTTTGTCAGGTTCATACACCGTAAAATCCCCTGTATTCTCCTGCCATCCATACAGCACCTTCTGGAAGGCAGTCAGCACCTGCAGCCAGCAAGTTAAGGAGTGGGGAGCTATGCTCCACCTTTTCTGAAGATGGAGGGTTTACATAAATTATTTGAAATTCTTCTGCAGTGGAAATTTGTCTATTCTTTCCCGATTTTTTAATCTCTCCAATCACTTATTTGTATCAGATACTGTATCAAATCAGCATACTGATTTGAATCAGTGTTTATTCAATCACTTATTTGTAACAGTATCAACTTGGCCCCTGGGAGCTCTTTCAGTTGGCCCCTATATTCCTTTGACATACTCTCATCAACGTGAGCTGCTTTTTGCTTTGTCTTGTTTGTCTCTGAGCAGATCCTTACTTTCTGACACTACAGGATGCTCCAAGTGCACCTTGTATTTCTTATGCTGCACGCCCAAGAAGCAGCCATTTCTCCAAGGGGTTCTGGTTACTTTAATAAGAGGATGGTATTAGAGATCAAGACCTAGGAACTAGGTATGTTCATTACTGCAGGAATACAGTTGCCCATGATAGCGCTGCTTTCTAAAACACAACCTAGTACGTCCGAATAGATTGTTTTCTGTATTAAATTACTCACTCTGGGTTTTTCTATAATTATTCTAACAATCTTATATTTTTCCAACCCCAATTCAGAAGTTCTAATTTAGAATGACTTTGCAAATAATACCAAAACATTATTGTCAAGTAACACAAAGAAACATTGCCTTTCTTTTGTAATGACTTCCCCTCTTCCTAAAACATAATAATCTTATGAAGCTTGCTGATTGAAAAATCAAATCAACTCAAGAAGAAAGCCTTCTCACTGTCATTGCTGTTCAAAGTAACATGCATAAGTCTGAAAATTCATTTTTTAAAATGATTTAGAAAAAAAGATAAAATATATTCTTATTAGATTAAATTTACCTCTTTCTTCATTGATTATTTTGAAGGGGGTCACAAGGAGCATAAAAAAAAATGTCTAGAGTCAACAAAGAAGTTGGAGTTAGGTCATTCTTCCTAGGTGGGGATCAGAAATTTCCCTTCCCTCACTGGATCGACTCTGCCACTGGGGGATAGAGGTGGCTATGCAATTATAAGATACTCAAAGTGAGATGGCTGGAAGCAAGCGGGTTAGAAATTATTGAGATTTGCAAATCAGAGCCAGGGTATGGTTGCCATCTGGTGAAGTTAGTAGACAGGGTATTGAAACTGTGGCGATTTAAGGGATGTTGAATCAGCTCAGCATTTGAGAGTCAGGAAGCGGACTTTAGAGATGGTTATATATGATCAATTGGACCAAATAGGAAGGCCTTATAATTCAACAGTAGAGAGACTTCGTAGAGTATGGAAGCCAGGACAAGAAAAAATATTGAGCCAAATGGAACAGCTGGGGCTCAAAGAACTTATATTTATTTTTTTTAATCTATGACTTTATGTAATTTTTCTCACTGAACAATTCTGTATCTTTCTGCGGAAGAGACACGTAGCATAGGATCACCTAGAAAGGTTACCTTCCAGGGACTATATGGTCTGGGTGGATGAACGGTTCCTTCCAACTATGATTTTATGAAAAAAACAAATGGACAAAAACTACACATAAAGTAGAATTTCTCCCGAGTGATTCTGCTTGACTGTGGAGCAATTGAATTTGTTAGGTGATTGCCAGGAGCACCCCCTACCCTATGTTTGCTTTAGCAGAAAGCCTAGGCTTTTGAACAGACATAGGTTAGGGTTATTATTCTGAGGTAAACCAAAGGCTGCATTCTGGATCCCATTTCAATTTGCCCTTGTTGTTCTAACTTTGTCCCTAGATTCTGCAAACAGGAGCCTGAGTGTGATGAAAGGTAATTATTCCAATAAGACCAATTTATTCAATAGCTTATTTATAAAGATCCTTGAGAAAATAAATGTCTGGGCTGGACTCAGCATGGGAAGAGGTCCAGGTCTGTCTCCAGTTGGAATTCACAGTAAAATGCAATCTTAATTTTTTTTTAAACCTTGAAGGAACAAATTTTGCTGAGTGAAAACCCAATCAGAAGCAAGAAAAAAGAAAGAAAAAAGAAGAGGAAGAAGACAGGATTTTCGAGATTTCCCATCATGTGTGAAACTCTGCACGACTTCAGCTTGCCTTTCAATGGCTTACTTGTGAGTATCTGTGTCTAGGGGAGGAAAATGAGGGGACAGGTAGAGACTCAAAGGAAACCTTACAGATGTCTTTACGCTCCCCTGCCCCAAACCTTTAATTAAGCTTTTGCAGGCACTTGAGATGTCAAGCCCAGGAAAAGTTCCTTTTTGTTTGCTCGCTTAAAAGCTTTATCCCAATTTTTGTAATAACATCTATCACATGGGCTAATTGGTTGTGGGGCTTTGTCATTTATAAATAGCTTACACTGTCTGGGCTGAAAATCTGTAGAGCTGAAAAGTAACACAAGTTTATCAGTGTGAAGGCTTTGGCATATTAAGATTTAAATTAAAAAATAAAACTTCTCTCAGTAACTAAACTGAAAACGGTTGTCTTTGAATGACAGCAAACCAGACTATTTTCTTTTTTTTTTTTAAAGATTTTTTTAAAATTTATTTGACTGAGAGAGACAGCGAGAGCAGGAACACAAGTGGGGGAATGGAAGAGGGAGAAGCAGGCTTCCCGCCAAGCAGGGAGCCGGATATGGGGCTCGATGCCAGGACCCTGGGATCATGACCTAAGCCGAAGGCAGACGCTTAACAACTGAGCCACCCAGGAGCCCCAAACCAGACTATTTTCTAAAGTCAGTGAATATGTCATGAGTTAATGAAGAAGAAAACCAAAAGGCATCAGCATTAGAAAGCATTTCAGGATCACAAAATCTAATTAGTCCTATCCATTGAGGGAGGGGGGGAATCTGACTTAAATTGGAAACATTAAAAAGAGTTAATAATCAATTAGAAAATACAATGGAGGAGCAACTCCATGTGTATTATCAACCAAAAGTACAAAACACCAGGAAACTAATTTAACCAACACTCTGTGGGGCAAATATGAAGAGACTATAGAATTTTTTGACATATTGAAAGTGTTAACTAAAAAGACAGCTATATCATGTTCTTAGATGGAAATACTAAATACTTTAATAATGGCAATTCATTCTCATTTTAAAAATAGTTTCAAAATAATTTCAAATAAAATCCTAACACAATTTCTCTTATAAAATTGCAAAGTGTTTTAAAAGTTTACTGGGGAAAAAAAAGTTTACTGGAAATTATAAATGGAAGAGATGAACCTTGACAGTTTTTTTTTTTAAAGAGGAGTAAAGAGGTGTGACCAGATATTGAAATATATAATAGTGTTTGACAATTAAATAAGTAGGGACTAAGTTGATACAAAGTAATACAAGTGAGGAAGTATCCTGAATACAGACATATTTAAAATACAACAATATTTAATAGAGTAGTCATTTTAAATCAATCGGGAAGGGGAGAATTATTCAATGAAAACATTGGATAATTAATTCAATATAGAGGAGATTAGAAATCAATGTCATAACATATATCCATATATTTCCTATGGTAACATTGACTGAAAAGTCTATTAAAAATAAATTATAAGAGAAACAAAATAAGAAACATCTTTCCAAGCATCAATACTTGCTTTGGGAATCATCCTGAGAAAAGATTATTGGGTTAACAACTACATATATTTAATAAAGATTAAAAATACACTAAATCAAATGACACACTTTAAATATTAATATATTAATAATAAACATACTAGTAGAAAATCATCAAAGAATTTAAGTAAGCATTCCCTGAAATGCGAGCTTCATGAGGACAGAGAGGCTTATGCTTCATTCATTGCAGCACGTGCTCAATAAATATTGTTTACATTCACTGATGAAGAAATCCAATAGCCAACAAACACATGAAAAAAACTTTCAGCCTCACTAATAATCAGACAAATGAAAATTAAGGGAAATGCCATGTTTAGGTCACTCAAGCAGCAAACATACAAAAGTAAAATCATGGTTATTTAGTACTTGCAAGAATGTAATGAGCATAGCTATGCAATCTGGAACAAACACGGCCCTAAGAAGTCCATGTCAATTGATAATTCTCCAACTAGAAATTTATACAGATAAAACTTTTTCCAAAAATATACACTTGTTCTACTCAGTTGGCTTTCCTGACTAAACGTCCTTTGGTGGACATTTCTTCTTACCCAACCATCATTTGTGTCTGCCCTTGTGTTCATTTAAATTATTTTATGAACCTACATTTTTTTCATTTGCATCTGGATGAGAGCTTTAGTTTCCCAAATTACTCTATTTTATTTTCCTAAAATATTTTAAAAATTGAGATTTTCATGTTGCTATATGGAAGCACTTTAATGCAATGAGGAAAGGTGCCAAACCGTGTAATCTAATGACATAGAGAACTTTGGTGATATAAAATGTTAACGATGCTGAGTGACCTAGTGTCCCATACGAAGGATGATTTGTAGTAGTTCTGAAAAAAAAAGTGGTGGATGAAAATCGAGTCATCAAAATACAATGTCAGCAAAAACACAAAAAACATCCTTTACTAGCAGGTGGTAATATATTCTTAATACAAATAGACTCATTGTTTGATTTCTTTCTAGGATACATAATGTAAATAGAACTATAAACCGTTAATGTAAATAGAGCTCTCATTTTAAAGTTGAATATGCAGATTGTTTTCCAATAATAATTCTAGGATCTGAAATATGGGGAAAAAAAGAAGTTTAAGGACTAAGTTAAAGAGCTTAATCTGGGGGAAGAAAAACCCACTGTGATTAGAGTATTCAATTAGATTAGAAAGTTAAACACAAGTCAATTATTTTGGCCATCTTAATCAAAGTCAC
This sequence comes from Halichoerus grypus, assembly GCF_964656455.1. Classification (NCBI taxonomy): domain Eukaryota; kingdom Metazoa; phylum Chordata; class Mammalia; order Carnivora; family Phocidae; genus Halichoerus; species Halichoerus grypus. The sequence goes on along the minus strand of NC_135720.1, from coordinate 139,517,753 downwards.
TAATATGTTGTGAAACAGGAGATTGTATATTTGATGTTGTTCAAAGCTAAAAATAGCTTTGTGTATATTGTATAAAAATATTATTTTTCCTCTTTATGACAGAAACATGAGCAAATAGTTACTTTGTAGCTTTGTAGGCTTGAATATGTAGGAAATGACAAAATTATATCTTTAATCTACTTTATTTAGATACAATTTACATACAAATAAATGCACCTATTTTAAATGTTCAATGAGTTTGAAAATGTATGCATCCATGCATCCACCTCTATACCTCTATTTTAGATAGACAGATAATATATAGCGTTTTCTTTTGTGTAGATGGTTCTGTGATTATAAAGGCCCATATAGACTGGTGCAATCATCCCCACAATCGTTTAGTGATAGTTCCATAATCCAAGAAAATTCCTTCATGTTGTCCCTTTGTAGTCAACCATCCCTTTTTGATCAAATGCCACTGTTAACCCAATCTATCCATCTGCATTTCATCTCATGTCATATTTATACCAGTGGGTACCGATCCCAGCCCTAAAGGGTAAAATTTACAAATTCTCTTTCTCCATTTATGAAACTGGTCTTTCAAAAAGAGAGAAATGTCAGCTCTCAAAATTCATTATAATTGCGTAACAAAATTACACAGTATCCAACAGACAAGTAAGTCTGTTATTGGATATACGAAGCAAATACTTCTGGAGAATAGTCCTATACTCGAAAACATATGGTACACAATCTGTGGAGCTATATTTTGGAAACCATCTTACCAGATGAAACGATAAATAATCAGACATTGAACTTTAGTCAGCATTTAAACCAAGAGCTTCAAAGAACTTTACCAATAGAAACCAGGAATCTCTGCAAAAGGCAAGATTAAGATATGAACGTATTCGAAAACTCGTGGGACATATTTGGACTACATTCACATGGATCCTTGTGCAACAATCCATTCAAATTTATCTCTTGGCATAGTCAGATTTCTCTGACATAAAAGAGAGCTTTTAGTATCTGTTTTTGTTTGTTTGTTTTCTGTGCAGAAGGGAAACATCAAATGAGTTTCACATCAAGAAGATCTCTTGTAAACTTGACAAAATATGTACCATAATGCTGGTTCCCCTTCTCCAGGATGATGCGTTTCTGGCTCAGTGATTTGAAGCAGACTAGGAGCTGCTGTAGGTGTCTATTTTGCATTTCAGTTTATTATAGTCACTGGAAGACATTAGTCTAACAGCTCTTTTGAATTGATTGCTTCCTCCATTTGCATGAACTATCCTATGAGTTCTTGCGTTGAACAATTTCCGTTTGGGTTCATTAAATGATAAAATGAAATCTTACTGCATACATATAGGCCCTGAACTCAAGTTTAGCTCTTATATTAAAAATGACAGAATGAAGGGAATTTTTTTCCTATTGTAATAGCTCATTTATTTTCCCTCTGTTGTCATGGCCTTGGGCTCTCCAACAAGTAGATTGCCATATAAAGATAGATCTAAATATCCAACCTGAAGGACCTTACTTTCATCTGACTTGGCCGCAGATCCTTCTATATGCACAGAGACTTTCTAGCAAGTGGTGGGAAATGGCCAGCAAAGCTAGGTCCTTCTCAGAGTATGCTCCTAACATGCTGTGTCTTCTCCATTGCCAGATCTTTCTTGTAGTCATCGAAGAAAATATAAAGACACCTTGAACATTCACTGATGTCTGATGGAGAGATTCAGCAAGCAGATAGGATTCTGGATTCACTTTTACACCAGCCAGATAGATGGATATAAGTATATGGTGGAGACATTAAATATGTTTTTTCTAACCCCCAGATTGGGATTTTGCACTCAGCTAATACTCTTTTTATTATTCCGTATTTCCCCATTTGTCCACTACAATGCAAGGTATTTCAAAGAGGGTAAACCTGGAAGGTAGACAGCAAACACAAGCCTAATTTCCCTTTCAAACTACCTAAATATTCAGTAGTTCTTAATAGAAATGTGCTTTAAAATTACTATTGTTATTATCATAATTCTTCTTATTTTATTAGTGTTTATTATACTGTGATTTTTGTAAAAACAATTGTCTCTGGAAGTTAATTTCACTTTTCATTGCTGCTCGGCCCACTGGAAATTATTAACTTGACAGTGATGGGAAGAGGAAAAATATCTAGAAAACACCTGCACAGTGCAAAGCAATGCTGAAGATTTTCTTCCCCGTAGAAGTCATTTTTATTACTTAACTTTCTTTTCTGTAAAATCGTAATAAAAATATATATATATAATGTGCCCTAGTTTACTCAGAACACATAAATTAGGGTGTATGTTTCTATTAGTTCCTGTTTCTGTTATCTTCATTTTGGCAACATCCACCTGTCGGTTTTGTAGGACTGTATGTCTACCTCCAAAGTTTGCATGATCAGGGAGCAGTTGTATCCACTTGTTTTGACTCATCCTTGAATATAATATTTTATGTTTTCTAACGGGTTCATTTTTTTCTGATTATGCAATTAATGATATTACCTCATACAACATATATTTCACAGAGATTCTTTGTGTTTTTTTTTGCGTGAGTGATTCTATGGGGAGTTCCCTATGATGATTTTATCCAGTTATATGAAAAAATCTCCTGTAAGTTTATTTACAGCATGTTTTGTTGGGAGGCTGAAAGAAGTCATGGAGATGTAATGTGCCAGTCTGTTTTCTGCTCCATGATTCACCAGAAATGCTGTCCATAACATCGCCGATGATCTTGACGTAAACCATTCAGCTACATGTTTTCAGTCCCTGTAATGCTGGACCTTTCTGTCTTTCCTGAGACTATTGGCTGGTGGCTTCTTTGATGTGTGTTCTCAGGTGACTCTGTCAGTGTCCTCTGTACCTGTTATTTTAATGTTCAAATTGCTTTGTCTCTATGCTTTGGCTCTCTTCTCTTACCCTAACACATCTCAGCTAGTCTCGAATCTCTCAATTGCTATCTCCCCTTCAGTCTGTCTCAGATCAGTTCCCTTGGGTGGTGCCTGACTCCTGAGCTCAGTATGTACAGATTAAAGTGTATATACACATAGTACATACATATATACATAGGATATATACACACCACATATACAAAGATATATATGTGTATATATCTTTGCCTACACCCAGAGTGTGAAGATAATTTCTTTTACTTTCTTCTAAAAGTTGATGGTTTTAACTTGCACATTGAGGACTATGATCTATCTGAAATTAATTTTTATATATGATTTGAGGTAAGGATTGAGATTCATTTTTTTTAATTGACGCATCCATTTTTTTTCGTGTATTTATCCAGTTCTTATAGCACTGTTTGTTAAAGAAATTTCCCCTTCCCCATTAAATGGCTTTGGCGCCTTTGTCAAAATCAATTCGCGTTAATAATGTTCACCTGCTTCTGGACTCTATATTCTGTTCTATTCCTCTCCTGTATATTTTTATGCCAATATAGCTGTGTCTTGATTACGGTGGCTTTGTAGTAAGCCTGGGAGTGAGTCGTTTAAGTTTTCAATTTTATTTGCCATTTCTAAGATTGCTTTAGGTTCTCTTCAGCTTTTGGATTTCCATACAAATTTTAGAAACTCTGTCAGTTTCTACAGAAATGTTTGCTGAGATTATGATTTTGATTGCATTGAATCTATAAATCAATTTGTGGATAACTTATTGCTTAACATGTGTATACATTCATCTAGGTCTCCTTTAACTTAGAATTTTTTTGCATTTTTTACAGTAGTGTACCTGATTTATGATTTATTCCTAAGTATTTTTTTCATGCTATGGTAAAGAGAAGTTTTAAAATTTCATTTCCCAATTGCTTACAACTACTATATAAAAATACAGTTGAATATGGATATTGTGAAATCTATCCCACACATTTTAATATTTTTAGGTATTGTTTTTATTTCAACTCCCAATTGTTCCTTGACATTATTTAAAAAAATACAATTGCTTTTGTATTTTCATCTTTTACTCTTTGATCTTGTTAAATTTACTTATGATTTCTAGTAATTTCTTGTAGATGCCTTATGACTTTGGTGTAGACATTCAGGTCATTTTCAAAAACAGGCCCCATTTTTAAAAAAATGTATATTTCTTGCTTTCTAGATTTATCTTTTCCCTTCTCTTAAAACTGGAATCACCCATTTCCCCCCAAAAGCCCAATTTCACAGGTGGGAAATGGTAGAAGAAGACACACTGGTCTCTATGGGCCCTCCGCTGTACTAGGACAACGTTACTTCTAGGCTCTTTTACTGGAAAAAAGGATACATATTTTCAAAACCCATTAGTTTATGTTAGTACTTTCAATTCAATTTTAATATCATAGTATTTCCGTTAATTATATTTCTTTTTTCTTATCCTAAAAATCTCGACTCCCAACATCACTAACATAATTTGTTAATATATCCTCCTTTAATGAAAAAAGGACTAGTTTCAAAATAGCAACAAATAAAATTAGCAAGACTATTTTTTAATTAAAACCACTGTAACAAAAAGCTAGTTATTTAATTTTTGAATTTTAATTTTTAAATTTTTTTGCCCTCTTTAAAAAAATTTTTTAAAGATTTTATTTATTTAGTTGAGAAAGAAAAAGAGAGAGAGAGTGAGAGAGCATGACCGGGGGAAGGGGTGGAGGGAGAGGGAGAAGCAGACTCCCCACTGAGCACAGAGACCTACGCGGGGACCTGGAGATCATAACCTGAGCCAAAGGCAGACCCTTAACCGACTGAGCCAACCAGGCGCCCCTAAATTTTTTGTCCTAAATATCATCCTCCTAAGTGTGTATAGCCGAAGTTGTTCTTTATTCTAATGCTTTTATTTCTAGTTTAAGTGAAATAGATAAATTTTAATGGCATTTGATATAAATATTTTTCTATGCATTTATGTTACCATTTTAATATATATTTTGTTTTATTTCGTATTTAGTTTGAGGCATTTTTAGAGTTTTGACTAATTGAAAAATAGTTTATTTTTATCATTCAAATCTCAAAACTCTATAGAAAATATTTTATATAGAAATCTTGCTGCCACTCTTGAACCTTTCCCACATTGCACGTATCTGTCCAAATATAACTGCTGGTGGGAGTGAGAAACTGCACCTTACATCCCTCTCCCAACATGCACATTCCCTATAAATACTTTCTTTTATTTAAAGAATTTATTTATTTATTTGAGAGAGAGATAGAGAGAGAGCACAAGCAGGGGGGAGGGGCAGAGGAAGAGGGAGAAGTGGACTCCCCCCGGAGCAGGGAGCCGGATGCAAAGCTTGATCCCACGACCCTGAAATCATGACCTGAGCTGAAGGCAGACACTTAACTGACTGAGCTGCCCAGGTGCCCCTCTCTCACCCATTTTAAATCCATTTTCCCTCCTTAGCTGCCTGCCCTACAGACTTCAAGCTCCTGCATCAGTCTTACAGAGACTCTCATAATTAGGTAAATTCATGTCCCTATAAGAAATCATATCTATCTATCTATCTATCTATCTATCTATCTATCTATCTGTCTAAAGGTTTTGCTCCCTCACTAAAATTTGTAATTAGTCATTTAAAATTCATATTCTCACCCAGTCTGTACGTCCCAAGATATCAGAGATCATTCTCCATTCCCTGCTGTCTAAACCTGGCCCAAATAGGTGGCATTGGGAATGCCATTCCACCTGTTGCTGTGAGGTGAAAATGATGCCTTCCGTGGCCAGCCAACATTACAGACTCTTCCTTCTCCTCTGGTCATACTGGCATTCGGCGTTAGGTATCCATTCCTTTCCTTCTCTCTCTCTCTCTGTCTCTGTCTCTCAATCTTTCCCTTCCTCTCTCCCTCCATCCCTCTCCCTCCCTCCCTCTGTCTTTGTCTCTGTCTCTGTCTCTCTCTCCAGGACAGGGAATGAACAATTTCTTTTGCAATGGGACGGTCACTAGAAACGGGCTTTGACCAGGAATTTTCTCTGTGAAAAATGGAATTCTCTTTGGAGACTTTTTGGCTATAGATCCTTTAGCCCTTATAATAAAGGAATGTGAAAAATAAGATGGCACTTTTTAAAACCCTCAATTATATCCTTGCAACATACTCTACTTGGATCAACACCACAAAAATAAAAGTGTTATTTTGTCTGCCCATGAATCTCCCCCAGCAGCCCCTTCCCAACCCAACTTCTATCTGCTATGATTAATTCAAGATCTTCTTGTATTTATCAGTTTAAACCTTACTTACTCCTCCAAAAATCTCTTTTTGACTTCTCTCTCTAAACTTCCATAAGTGGTTAATTCGACTAAATTACCTTAGGCCAGAGCACCCCGTCACATTTCTCAACACACCATATAGTTAGAGTTACGGATGTTGATAGGAAGTCTGGTTCCCCACTTGTCCCTAAGGACAGGGCAACTGTCTTATTCTTTTTAGAATTCTCGGTGCATAGCACACTTCTTGGGGCCTTTGTTTTCTAAAGAACAGACAAGTAAATAAGTTCTAGTCCAGATACCTATCCTTAGATGCAAGTGAAATATCTAGTATTCCCTGTCCATATCACCTTGGAAGAACACCCAGGAATGAAATAAAGCCAACTCCTATTTCCTGAAGTTTTCCATAGAACAGTGATGGTATCACCTTCCAGGGCAGAAAATGTCATTTTTTCCCAGTGACATGATTTTTCCATGATTTGAGGGCTTTCTGCAATCAAGCCTTTGTGGTTTCTGGGGTGTGAAGATTCTCATTAGCCTCGGGGATTGAGCTTGTTATTGACAATCTCAGAGTCCGCTCCTAATGATCTTCCAAACCATTGTCCTTCCTCACCCTCGTCGTGGAGACACTTTTAGGGTTTACAGTTGTTGGTGGGGAGGCTCCGGCATTGTTATCCCCTTTCCTCATGAGTCAAAACGTCTCAGGGCCCCTAATGGATTCCTCTCACATTAGACATCCCACCAGTCTCCTTCTCCTAAATCCAACTTGCAAAACCTTGTGTTTCTCTTCATGTAATCATGAGGATTTCTGTTGGAATTCTGGCAAAATTGGAGGGAGGTGTGGTGTAGAGATGTGCTGTTAGATGCAGGCTGAGGGACAGTGTAGCCATGGCTAAATAGTAGGCTAATACTTGCAGAGAGGGAGAAAGAGTGCCTAAATATACTGCTCCATCAAAAAAGAACTCAGAGAAAAAGATCAGTTGAGAAAATATCCACATGAATGAGAGAAGAAAAATAAATAGAGCCTCACTACTTAGGCATTAGAACTTACTTATATATTAGCATCAGAACTTTTCATTAGAATTACATGATAATTACTTAGATAGTCTCTGTCGGGCTGAGCACTCCTCATGTGCACAACTCTGGACCATTTGTCTTTTCTGCATCTTGTTTATCTCATCCTTATGATGCATGGGTAGAATAAATTTATATTAAAAAAAAAAACTTTTGTTGAGGAGCTAAATTCTACTTTTTACGGGGTGGAAAACTGAGGTGAGAAGCAGGCAAATTAAAATAAGAATTGACGTTCATCACTGTAAAGGCTCCCAACCTCCAAGAGGGAACAAGCCCCTGGCTCAGGTTTTAACCAAAGCAGAGACTGTAAGAGGATGATTAGATGTCTAGGGTCAGAATGTTTTGAATCTCACTTTCAAACGAACTTGTGCATTTCATACCTGTTTCTCACTAGACTAACAGAGATCACTTTGCAAGTAAAATCTTAAATATAATAAAATATTTTCCATTAGAAACATTTACTCAAATATACTATTTTTTATTATTTTTTGTAGTTAAATATATAGATAACATAAAATGTGCCATTGTAACCATTTTTAGGCATACGATTCAGTGGTATGAATTACATCCACAGTGTTGTATATCATTACCATATCTTAGTCTCCAATTTTTTTTATCACCCCCAAGAAATTCTTTACCCATTAAGCAATAATTCTCCAGCCACTCCCCCATCCCTGCTCCTGGTAACCTCTGCTCTCTATCTTTATCAATTTGCCTTGTTCTAGATACTTTATATAGTAAAGTGGAACCATACAATATTTGTTCTTTTTTGTGTCTAGCTTATTTTACTTAGCATAATATTTTCAAGGTTCATCCTGTTACAGCATGCAAGGCTGAATACTATTCCACTGTATCTGTGTACCACATTTTGTTCATCCATTCATCCGTTGATGGACATTTGAGTTATTTCCACCTTTTTTTTATTGTGAATCTTGCTAATATAAACATTGGCATACAAGTACCTGTCTCCTTATTTTCATTTCTGTTTGGAGAACTAAGAGTGGATTGAATATACTATTTTACATTGCGTGATGTTAAAAAACTTAAAATGTTCAACCCTCTGCCAGATATATTTTTTAAAATCTGAGAAATTAAAAAAAAAGTTTATCCCTATATATATTATGATTGAACATTAGAAGACTATAAGGCTTATAAAATAAAATAAGGCATTCAAAAACTTGCTTCTCTCTGTTAAAATTTGAGGCCATTAGGCGCCTGGGTGGTCAGTGGTTAAGCGTCCGCCTTCAGCTCAGGTCATGATCCAGGGCCCCGCATCAGGCTCTCCGCTCAGCGGGGGTCTGCTTCTCCCTCTCCCTCTGCCCCTCCCCCCTGCTCATGCTCTGTTTCTCTCTCTCTCTCTCAAATAAATAAATAAAATCTTTAAAAAAAAATAAAATAAGTTTTGAGGCCATTAGACATGAATAATTTATTTTTTAAGGATTTATCAATAGTTGAATTTAGTTATCAATAGTTAAAATCAGTAACTGAGTAATAATTGACAGTAAACAAAACACCCATCTGGTGCCTCGCCTTCAACTCTTGTGATAAACTAGTAGATTTGTTAGTTTTTATCACGATCAACCCCATTATTGAGAATGCTACTGCACAAGAAGGGAAGGTAGATTTAAAAGATAAAGAGTAGAAATATTAATATTAGTAAAGGTGACTATATGCAAATCAGTCAGTCATTGAGACAAAGAGTGAGACTCTATGAGACACAAACCTGAGAGGAGAAATAATAAAACTGGCATTTTTTTGCATTCTTTTAGCTACCGTAGATGGAGAGACAAAAGCACAGAAGGAGTCTGAGTAAGCTAACTGCACATCTTTCCCTCCTAGTTGTCTTGGTGATGACATTCCCATTTTTTTTACTAATGACCATATCATAATAGCAAATGAAAGAAATACTCTGGATTCCATAAAGTCTAGCTCTCTCCAACTTATCAGACAATCCGAAGAGCATTTAAGGGGAGTTTTGCTGCAGATAACTGATGATGTTATTGAACGTCGTATGACACACTGGCTTGACTGGGAAAAAATGAAAAAAAGGTCCTGTTTTTTTTTAATTTTAAATCAATATATATATATATATATTTAAATATAAATATATATTTTATTTTATATATAATTAAATATATATATAGTTTATTAAATATATATATATTTTTTATTATGTTCAATTAGCCAAAGGTCCTGTCTGATTTATAGTTACCTCTCTCATCTCTACGGATGGTTCCAACACGCAACTCAGAAAAAAAGTCCTTCTGTACGAAAAGCTTAACCTGATCCTGTATGCTTGAAACGTGTTCTGGACATTCCTGGGTTTTACTTCTCCCCCTGAATGTGAAGAGACACTCTTGAAAAATGAAACATCTCATTATGCATCCACAGGGTATCACCTGCCCAGCATCACTACTTGGGAGAGAACCAGAAGTCTGGAATCTTAGACAAAAAAGTGAACTAACATTCTCTCTCTCTCTCTCTCTCTCTCTCTCTCTCTCACTTTATTGGAGCTCAGAGCAATCATAGCTAGCTGTACTGTTCTGCCTCCATCGCCCCACCTTTGAGGACTGTGGAAGTGGGAGCCGAACATGGACGTCTGCAGCCTAACTTCATGACTGAGTAAGCAAATGACTACAGTTCAGTAACTGAATTCCAAGTTAGAAACATGTAGTCAGGATTCGAACTCAGGTACTTGGCCTTGAGATCCTACGTATATCCACTGAATCACAGTATCCGTAATGTGTCCGATTAGCCAGACTGTTTTAGCAAATGAGGAAAAACAATACAGCGCACATAATCTAAAAATCACACCCAGCAGAAAGCCCACTAACACTGTTTCTCAGAATAAGAGCTGCAGAGCTGGGGCAATTTCAGGACTGGTTGCCTCCACGGCTCTGTCACATCTGTGGGGGCTGAAGTGCTTTTCCCCTTCCTGCTCAGCTGGCTTTGACTTGTGCTATAGACCCAGCTCAGCTGTGGCAGGTCCAGCCACCACTCACTAGCAAAAAGCTAGAAGAAGGGAGGAGAATTCGTCCTTGACTTGTATCTCTTTTCAGGAGCAAGAATGAGTTTCCCAGAATCCCCCCAGCCAAGGGGCTTCAGGTCATTGGCCAGAATTGCATGACATTCCTCTTCCTAAATAAATTAGTGACAATCAGGGAAACAAATTATCGGGATTTGTTTGCACTAATCAAGATTCAGCACCGGGGGTGAGAAAATGGCAGCTCCTCTGGAAAACATACCTCCTGATACCCGAAAAATTAGGCAATCTATAAGGGTTGGTCGCTTTAATGCGCCAAGCTTTGCACCCTATCAGAGTGGGTAAGAAGTAGACGCTAGAACAGTTTTGAATTATTTTGCCTTATTTCTTCATAACTCCCTACTAGAAGAGTTAAAGAAGATGAAGTCAAGAAGCGGGATAACTCACTTGCTTGACAGCCTGCACCGAGGTAATTTGAGCTTAACCTGTAATATTTGCTTTTTCAGTTTACAGTGGTGCTCCCCATAGAGACATCAGATTTTCCCTCTTTAAGTGCAAACTTAAAATTAATTTGAGAAGACGAAAAGTTGGCCGTTCTGTTTTGATTTAGCTGAGGATATATGACATGCCGAAAAGAAGAATACACTGCTAGTGTGAAAAATAAAACGGGTTGTCTGGCGTTACATACAGAACAATGCGGCTATAGGATATTGTAATTAAAACAGCAATGAAATATCCTATCATTGATTCAGAAATATGTTTCCCATTCTCATTTGTGGCCCTTTCAATTCTCAACGGGTAGGCAACATTTTCTTCCAATGTTTTTCCCATCTCAAACAGCTCTGTAATTTAGACAACAGCGAGCAGAGCACATGATTAATGGGAGTTGTGAATTGAGAATGGGACAGCCGCGGGATCACAAAGAGATGCTTTGTGGGCATGTTACTACATGTACAAGAACCTCAACAAATTGATAATTTGTTAAGCTAATTGAATCTCTCCGTGAGAGTTATTGTAACTTTCGGTTAGGCTAGGATATAACCGAGCGTTTATACCATTGTAGGGCAGCTAAAGGCAAAGCCTTCCTGTGCTACTGATAAGAGCATTCAGCAAATCAGCCTTAGCAAAAGAGTCAGGCTGGTGTGCGTGTCCTTATCACTCTCAGAGCCCTGCTGGCCTCCTTCCATCCCTTCCATGGAGGATCCCATGCTCTTCCAAGAAGGCTCACTTGTTCAGGCTGCCCTCATTATGTGTTTCCAAACCAGCCTGCCCATAGCAGGGATGCATGTCTCTTCGTTCCCAGATTCTTCTAACCCGTATCAGGAGGGGTGATGGAAGCCCTTAGACCCTTTCCTGTGTGGTCATTGTTAATTTTATTGCTGTTATTATTCTAATTATTTTAATAGTATTTTGTATTATATTCTCTAATGTTTCACTGTAGGTTCGTTGGAAATCTATTGATTTTTGCGAACAATGACTTTTGGATTTTTCAAAAATAGATGTTGGTGCATCCTCTTTTTCTCTCTCGTTCTATTGACCAGGACCACCAGTATAACGTTGCGTGTTGATAGAAGAACTAAACATCCTTGTTTTGTTTGGACTTACATGGGAATATGTCTAATATGTCAGTATCAAATTTAATATTTTTATAGGTTTTTGGAAATTTTCTTTCATCAGGTTATCAACAATCTATTTTTTTTATTTCCTAAGATTTTTTCATAATTATTAACCATTGACTATTATCTGTGATTATTGAGGGGATCTGATTTTTTTTCTTTTTTAAATCTGTTAACTTTGGGTAATAATATTGATAATTTTCTTGCTCAATTACTTTTGCATTCTTAGAGAAAACTCCATAGTTTTAATAAGCTAAGAGACTTAGTTTGTCAAGATTTTTATTGATTATTTTGGCATTTATTTTTTAATTATTTAAATTTTTACTATCGTTTTCCAGTTTGGCGATTTTCTTAAAACAGGAATTATTTAATCCTTGATAATTTTGTAAAATTGTTTCTTTTGAAGGAATGGAATATTTTTGACCTCAAATCCTTTCCCTTTTAGTATTTTTCACTAATATGTGTTTTCCATTTGTTCTTGATTAAATTTTGGTGATTATTTTTTCGAATTGTCAAGTCCAGGAAGTTTAAAAATTGATTGAATAATATCATTGAATGTACACTTATATTTTGGTTTAGCTTTCACTACATCTCTCCTAATGCGATGTATTTGTACCTTCTCTCTTTTTCCCAATGTGAGGGAAATGGCTCTATTGTATTTGTATTTCAAAACCCAACTTTGAATTTATTGGTCATCTATATATTTTTGCTTATTATATTCTGCTTTTAAGTTTGTTATTTTCTTCCTTATATTTCCTTTAATTTTTTAGTATATGGCATTGTCAGTTGAGAAATTAGCAAACTTATTTTAGTCATTTTTTTGTTACATAATGAATACATTTATAGATATAAATTTATCCTAAGTACCTCCTAAGTGGCAATGCACAAATTGTTAAATGTGTAATCTATTCATTATGGTACAGGATTAAATACTTTGTAACATTCATAATGTTAATTGCCTTAGCTCACAATTTATTACATAATATATATTAAATAAATATTAATAAACTAGTGTATAATTATTAAAGTCATAATAGAAAATAAATAGATACTTCTTTTCTGAATTTCATTGGAGTTATATGAATTGTCCTTTCAGTATTGATCTCTATATTGATGGCATTAGTTCAGAGAATGTAGTATATGTATTATTGATTCTTTGGAGTTCTTAGTTTGTGGATACATAGTAAATAAACTGAGTTCATTTTTTTCCCATTTTTAAGTCAACTTTACTAGAGCTTAATTTGCACACAATGAAACTAACCCATATAATTCAACAAGTTGTGACAGACAACTATATACACCTTTGTAATTGTCACTACAATCAAGATATAGAATATTTCCTTCACCCCGAAAATTTTACAAGAAATACTCCCTCCCCTCCGGCCCCAGACACAGACCCTGCTTCTCTGCTTTTATTCACATTAGAATACTTTTGGGCTTTCTAGAACATCATGTAAATAAACTTATCCAGTATGTACATTTTATGTATGGCTTTTTTTTTTTTGGCTCAGTAAAATGTTTTTAAAATTCATCCATGCTATTATGCTTGTCATTAGTTCATTTTTTATAATGCTGGATAGCTTTATGTTATATGAATACACCTTGTTTTTGTTTGTTTGTTTTTTAATGCTTTCCTCCAATGATGGGCATTTGGATGATTTCCAGCTTTTGGCTCTTATGAATACATATTCTATTAACACATCTGTTTTTGTGGATGTACTTTATTTTTATTTTGTATTGCGGTAAGAACACTTACTCCCTCAAAAATGTTTTAAATGTATAATACATTATTGTTGAGTAAAGGTACAGGGTTGTACCACTGATCTCTAGAGCTTATTCATCTGTCTTCACTAAAAATCTTTGCCCATTGATTAATAATTCCCCATTTCGCCCTCCTCCCAGCCTCTGACAACTACCATTCCACTCTTTGATTCTGTGAATTTGGCCATTTTGGTACCTCACGTAAGTAGAATCATGCAGTACTTGTCTTTCTGGGACTGACTTTTTTCACTAGAAGAAACTATGGGATAGTACGGAGTGGAGCAGGGAGATTATTGAAGTTACCGATGTGAGAAAAAATGGTGGCTGGGATGAAGGTGGAGTCAGTGGGGAAAATGGTAGGACTTTGGGTACATCTGAAGGTACAGCTAGTAAACTGGATACTGCAGAGAGAAAGAGGAGATTCAAGATGGACTCAGGGTTTTCCCCTGCACAACTGATTTACCATCAACTGAGACTGGTAGGAGCTCCATGAGAGCAAATTTTGCAACAATATCAGATCTGTTTTAGACAAGAGATGTGTTTTAGCAAGAAATCCACCTGTATGCTGAGCAGGCACTGCATTTATGACTCTAAAGTTCATAGAAGAGGCTCCAGCCAGTGGGATCATTAGTGAATGGCCCGCATTTAAAACTGTTTTACTCCGATTTCCCCCCCTTCATCCTTCCCTTCCTGCTATCTTCTTCTTTTTTTTAAACATATTTTATTCTGTGCTCAAGTTAAGTGTGTTTTCTTTTTTAAAAATTATCTGTTGAAACCCCTCTAGTTTTCCTGACACTTCATAGAAATATCCACACTGTTTAGTAATTTATCAGCAATTGAATCTGTTGACATTCCAGCTATTACTTATGGTATTTTCCCCTCTTTCAAAATCAGAAAACTGAGAACAAAATGACACCTGACTACTTTGCTGGCTCAGCATGTCTGGAGACACGAAGTGTCTGACTAAGGGAATGTGCATCCCTCTTATGGGGTGAGAAAGTACTCGAGACATCAAATAATTATACTTTCCCGTTTTTAAAGGCTTTAAATATAATTAGGGAAATGAATTAAAAACAGTTATATTTTTAGATGATGAAAACATCCCCTCCAACCACAGACTCTTTGAAGCAGCTTAAGAAACCATGTATGTACTGAAGAACACTCTAGCTCTTCAAAAACCTCACAGAGTCTAACATGCATAGAACAGCATTTTCAGCGATTCAAATTGGGAGCAATAATTGTAATGAAGGCTAAATTTGGCTAAATAAAGAAAATCTTTTCTATCATCCTCTAGGAGATCCAAAATTTAAAATAGTCATAGACAAGTGTCTCAAGAGGGGTATTATTCTCGGCTTATCTGTGTACTGTTGCTGACGCAAAGGTGAAGTCTTGGTGACATTACTTTCAAATCAGCTTTCTTCATTTCATTTGTTCCGTGTTGGAAGGACCCCACTGGAGCAAGATGGCTTGAGATTTCTTTGTTGTTCAGTTATATCCCGCTGGGCTTTTCTTATGCTCAAAAACACAAATTGTAGTTACTAATCGATAGGTGTTCTTGGTATTCAGGCAACAATTTATATGTTCTTTTGTACCCTGGGTACTTGAAATCACATTCTCAACTCCTTCCTAATCAATTAAAGGTGGTTGCAGGCCCTTGTTACATGATTTGTGATGAATAAAGTAAACCTCTCTTAAGAAAAGTGGGCGAGGTACTTTTCCTCTGGAGCAACTATATATGGGTGTCCACAAAAAGCCTGGTGCCATATTTCTAACATGTACTTAGAGTTATCATTTCCGATATCATTGCAGTATTTGTTTCTACAACGGCCAACAGAAAGCTTGGAAATTGATGCTAAATTTACTTTTACCTCGTGGGCAGGTCCGCTTGCCAAATACACTCAAAAGTATGTTCAGCTCAATGAGGAGGAGCGTGCTTTCATTTCGTTTTGTTTTGTTTTTTCCTTTTTATTTTGTAATAATTGTAGATTCACGAGAAGTTGCAAAGGTAGGACTTGTGGCTTTTGCCCAATTGTACCCAATGGTTACATCTGACAGAATGAAAGTACAGTATAGAAACTGGGAATTTGAGGTTGGTACAATGTATGTGATAGTTCGCTTGTTCTGTCATTTTATTACACATGTAAATTCATGTAACGATCAGAGTGTACATTTATATGAGATGTGATAACATATTTTTTTAATTAAAAGTGTCAGTGCTCATACATATAATTAAGGACTGCTCTTCAAGACAATTAATTACCTTCAAAGACTACAATTTTTTCAAAGATGGATATTATGCTCAAAATATTTCTGAAGCTCTCTTCTCTTGCAATCGTGCTTCTAACTCACTGCAAAACACAAAAGAAACTCACCCAGAGTGCATATTCTGTCCTGCAATCTTATTGTGTTCCCTCTTAAGGTTACTGTTTCATTCTCTGCTTTGGCAGGGCTAAGCCCTCAATTCTTCTCTTAAACCTATGACTTTCCCATTGCCAGCTTCACTGTCAGCAAACTGCTTTGCTTCCCAATTCTCTAAGAAAATAAGACCCTTAGACATGAACTCCTTTGACATCCCATCAAAGCCTGCTACAATGGAGGAAGTAGCTTTCTTCTCATCCACAACTACTTCATACTTTCTCCTATCACCTTTGTAAGTGATAGAGTGATAACAAGGGCTTTCCTGCTGGAGAAGGGTCCCGGATGATGCTCTCTCCTCCTTCTGCAGGGTTCATCTCTGGGAACGATGCCATCCCTCCCATGCCCCGCTCAAACCCAAGGCATCCTGCTCTTGGTTGGCCAAAATGTGCTTTCTCTGCTTGAAGTTAAAAGATGTAACTCTTTTCATTGTAAAAAGGGATATATACATAGCTCTATAATCTCAAAGAGGGAATTTGTATGAGATTTTGTACTGGGGACTATTTCTTACCAATGCTGTGGCTTTTAGCTCTGGTTTGTAACTCTGACACATGATGTCCTGGTTTCGGAATAGAATACACAGTCATGTCCTTCTGGTGAGGGACACAAGCTTAATCAAGGCAAAACCGTACTGGAGTCTCCCTTTATCAAATCACTTGGGTGGAATGTTTGCCTGTGATAGAGTATTATAGCAAAGCATTCAATGGATACTTTATGACTGGTAATTACCTCAAAACAGCCTCTGAGACATAATGTAGAAAATCCAGTTAGTTTTATTAATATTTGAACACATATATTTCTGTGTGAAATACATACCTTCAGTGTGTAAAGACGTTTTAAGCTATATTTGAATACGCTTCCCCTTGCAGTATGAATATTTTCATTGTGTCACGAGTATGGCATATTTCGATATTTTTAATAACAGAAGACAGAAAGCAGAATATTTGATTTGCGTGAGCCTGTGATGTATATATCACGCTTTCTCAGAGGAAGCACGCCTATTTCTGTGACCCAATTAGCAAAATGCTGAAATAATCAACAGTAATTTGGAGAGTCAATGAACCCAGGGGGGGGGTCTATAAGTAATAGCAAACCTGGTCCAATACCAGCATTGGCCTCAAGATTGCCCCCATTTCCGAGGTGAGTGCTGTTCAAAATTTTAAAACACCTCAGGCTAAAACCTGTTAAATCCTTGCCAGTTCATTTGCAAATTTTCCTTTCTCCCTAACCTGAAAATGTTTGGATTTGTCAAACCATTCAGTCAGCAGCTGACTGTGGATTTTTGCTTACCTTAGGCAAACTGGAAATTGCCTACTCCTTCCAAATCCCGTCCTTCAACTCACTCACTGGTCATTTTGCATTTCGTTCCCAGTTATGTTTTGTGTGGTGGTGGTGGTGGGGGGTGGCCCACCTGCTCTGTCTCTGAGGTAGTCAGACTTGTATTTAGAACATGTGCTGATTTAATGACAATCACCTTTCTATCCAAATCTGCTATAAGACTACGACTAAATTCTGGTTCACCTTAGTCAGCGAACCACTGATTTAGAGGTGGTTCAAGTGCTTGATTCTGTGACAAAAGCCGTTGCTTCTCAGGCTCCTCAGAGACCCAGTAATGATGTTTCTTGGTTGGAGCAGTGTGGAAAATCTATTTTGTGGCATTTAGAAAAGATAATGTTGCAGGTGCCCACGTGCCCAAGTGCAATTCCAGTCATATTGTGTCTAAATAGGCAAAAATGAAGGAATAGGTTGTATTAAAATAATCCCCTGGTTCCCAATCATCTACTGCACCTGCCGAGTTAATATTGTCTATTAGCATCCCGAAGTAATTAGTGTTTTAATAAAGGCATGATACCTGGTACAGTTAACACCAACTTAGTTGGTAAATGCTGTCTATTTATTTTTTCAGCTTCCATCACCACCCTCATCAAAGCTGTTGGTCCATGTCGCTTCTAGTCTCATTCTCTTGAATATCGGGACATCACGTAAGGATTCCGAAAAAATTGTCATTGTTCCCGGATACTAATGATACTGAACTCTGCACAGTTTATGAAGAGGGGATTTTAAATGTGCTCTAACTCGAGCAACAGGTAGCAAGTACCCCTGTAATTTTTGTTTTTAGAAAGCAAGATTGTCTTACCCTGATCTAAAATGTGTAGGTAAACAGTGTAACAAAGCCCTTGGCCGATGAAGTAGAGATGTCTCCTAAGTTGCCTCTCTATTCTTACTCTTGCTTCTTTCGTGTAGACCCAGCAGAGCAGAAAGTATGATTCTTTTAACATAGAAGTAGGATCATGTTACTCTGCCTTGACAGTCACTCCCCATCTGACTCAGAATCAAAAGTAAAGTCCTCAAACGCCCTACAGAGCTTTTCTGAGGTGAGCTCCCCCGCCCCATTCTTCCCCTTACTGACTATTCTCTGTCCTCAGAGCACTCGCGCGGACTTTTTGTTCTCAGTGTGAGATATTCTTCCCCCTCCCCCACCGTATTTGCATAGCAACCACTCCAAGTCCTCTTAATGTGAGATACTCCCCGTGATACTTAAAATTAGGACCCTCCCCTGAGGGTTCTAGAGGGGAGGGGGGTGGGGGGACGGGTTAGCCTGGTGATGGGTATTAAGGAGGGCACGTACTGCATGGAGCACTGGGTGTTCTACGCAAGCAATGAATCATGGAACACTACATCAAAAACTAATGATGTACTGTATGGTGATTAACATAACATAATACAAAAAAAATTAGGACCCTCCCCGCCACCTCAGGACACCTATTCCCCTTATAATGTTCTCGTCCTTCTTTTTGTCCTGTAGACCTTCTCCTCTTCCAGCATACTCCATAAGTATTTGGTACACTATATGCAGACGGCTTTCGACTTCGGATGGTGTGACTTTAATTTTTCCACTTTCCAATGGTGCAAAAGTGATACTCATTCAGTAGAAACTGCACTTCGGACTTTGAATTTGGATCTTTTCCCAGGCTCCCATGTGTGGTACAACCGTCTCCCGTGATGAGGGACAGTGTCTACATTCTCCACGGGTCTCTTGTGTTTCTGCCACCCGGAGTCAGCCACACAATCATGAGGGTGAACAACCAATATGCTTATAGCCATTCTGTTCCTACACACCATCCTGTCTTTCATCTTCAGTACAGTATTCGTTACATTACATATTCAACACTTTATTATCAAATAGGCTTCGCGTTAGATGATTTTGCCCAACTGTAGGCTAATGTGAGTGTTCTGAGCACATTTGAGGTAGGCTAGGCTGAGCTATGATGTTGGGGAGGTTAGGTGTATTAAATGCATTTTTGACTTAATGATTTTTCAACTTAATGATATACCTGTCAGGATGAAACCCCATTGTAAGTTGAGGAGTATCTGTAATTCTCAAGAATTTTTAAGCTTCTACTCTATTTGAAAGTTAACAAGTTAGCCTACTGTCATATCATGAATTCTGGCAGAAATCATCAGGCTGGGTCTGAGAGAAAGGATTTTCTTACTTTCTAACACAGTGAACCGCACGAATGTCAGCATATTTGCACCAGTTCCCCTTGCTTTGAGCCCCATGGAGGCGATGTAAGTGGGTCCAGATGGATGCCTACACACCCACTATATAGTGTTGCAGGCGATGAACCCGAAGCTTAGAGAATTCAGATTCTTTTGTAGGGTGCAATAAATGTGCCTACTCTTTGTTCCAGAGTGAGATAGTATCTCTGTCTTCCAAGGCTGTTCACAGGACAGATATTCTTGTTAATAACAGCCAGAAAAGCGACCGTCAAAGCTTCACTAGCAAAATGTGTAGAAACACAAGAGATCCATGGAGAATCGTCTCCCAAGTACAATATAATTTTTATACTTTATGAAATATGCTCCCCCCAAAGTAAATTCCCTCAAAGATTTTATTTATTCACTGATACACTCAAAAGGAAAATAAAATGGATTTAGACTTTGTTTTTCAACCCCCAGTCCCCAAATCTGCCAATTCCTCCCTTGGTGTCTTTAGTCAGAGTAATCTCTATTAGTATCAATGTTCTCAATCATAAAATGGACATGGTAACTAATACCTCTCTAACACATTGTGGTACGAATTTAATGTTAAGTGTCATAAGTGTTGGAATTTTCCAAGGCTCAGATGTAGACAGGAAATGAAATCTCATCTTGAGTTCCATGGCCTGACTTTGACTATATGTGATGACTTCTGAATTTATTTTGCTAGCCTCATCCTTTTCTCTGACACTTAGTCCTGTCTATCCTACGTGTACCCAAACTGAATTCATTTTGATCTTTCCAAGCTGGGTCCTCTTCCAGGGTCTCTTAACACAGTAAATGGCCCCTCCATCCATTTTCTGATGCAAGCCATAATCCATGAGTCGCCTTCGACTCTTCCTTCACTTCCCATTCATCCCACACTCACGGGCAATTATTCATTATTTCTTGTTCATTTTACCACTTAAATTTCTTTGGACTCTATTCACATTATTACATGTCTGCTGATACAAATGTAAATCCAAGGCCAGTGATTCTCAGCTGTCTCAGATCAATGCCTCCCACTTACAGAGAATATTTTATAATACCTCCCTTACTATACTGAAAAAATTCATACCTAATATAGCCACACTTACACATAAAGTTTCAACACAAAACGAAAATATTTTAATTATGATATGAAGTACAAATAGATGAAAATTATATTAAAGTAATATGTATTTCAATATGTCAATATCAAGTGTGGCTACACCAGAAGACCTAACAATGCCATCAGGGGGTGTGTGTCTACATAAAGAATCATTATGGATTTGAAAGCTACAAAGTCAGGCTGATAGCAGGTCCACTGTATTGGACTCAAATGTCAAGAACAGCCTTACCTTCAGTGACACAATTTTCCAAAATGGCCAAAACTCTTAGTAACTTCCCAAACAAACTGAAGTACAGTTATGTCTTCATTTATGTAGGAGGTGTATTCCTGGAAAGTTCAGTATATACCTAAATCATGCAAAAATACTGTGTGTTTATATGTGAAACATAATTGGATTCTATCCAGAATTTTCACGTAATGAAAGCCTATACTTTTAAGTGGCCATTCCAAAGTTTTATAAGACAGAGACAATTATCCCTTCACATGTAAATATCCCGCACACTTTAAGATACGCCTAGTAGACCTGGACCCCACCTACCATTAAGTGCCACTAACCAGTAGTCGTCACCCCCTTGGAAAAAATAAAACAAAACAGAACAAAAACATTTGCATTACTCTCCAAAATTGTCATGGAAGGGTATGGCACTCCCATTGAGAACTCCTGTAGATCAAATTGTTTTTACTCTTAACTCATTAGCTTCCTGACAGTCTTTTTGGCTTCTCTCTTACCCCTCTAATGTATCCTCTCCCTTAGCCAGGGCTGTTTCTCAAACCTGGATTATTTCATTTGTATTAGTCTGGGTTCTCCAGAGAAACAGAACTGATAGGATATGGAGATATATATGAATTTACTACAAGAATGGCTCATGCAATTACGGAGACTGAGAAGTCCCAAGATCTGCAATCAGTAAGCCAGAGACCCAGGAGAGCTGATGCTGTGATTTCCAGTTTGAGTCCAAAGGTCTGAGATCCAGAAAATCTGATGATGTAAGTTCAGGTCCAAAAGCCAGTGGTTCAAGACCTTAGAAGAGCCAATTTTTCAGTTAAAGTCTGAAGTCAGGGAAAAAAAAAAAATCAGTGCCGTAGTTCAAAGCAGACAGGAGGAGTTTCCTTTAACTCTGGGGAAGGTCAGTCTTTTGACCTATTCAGGTCTTTATCTGATTGGATGAGACCCACCCAGTTTGGGGAGGGCAATCTCAGTTTTACTCAGTTCACCATTGCAAATGCTAATATCATCTAAAAACACCCTCACAGTCACACCCAAAAATATGTTTGACCAGATATCTGAGCAACTTGTGTCCCAGTCGAGCTGACACATGAAACTAACCAGCATTATTGCCATTTCGTTTTCTTAAGGCACAAAAGTTTTGCACGACCTCTAAGGCCTTAAGCTATCTAACTCTTGTTTGCTCTCAAGCCATATTTCCCCATTTGCATATCCCACTTATGCTTTAGCCACACTGACCTTTTTATTCTACAGATGCAGTATGATCCTTCACTTGGCACGGCCTGTGTGTATCTGTTCTCGCTGTGTACTCTTCCTAACACACCAACTTTCCAAGTTCACTCCGAATTATAGCTTCTCTGCTTAGAAGCTGTAGGCTTTTGCTTGGAAGATACAATGCCCTTTCAGAAAAATTTATCTTAAACTTCTCTATATGGCCAAAGGTGACATTAAAAATATTTAACAAGCAAGACATGGGAATAAATCAATCAAAATACATGCCAGCTACCGGAGAAGCATCCAAGGGACACTAATCTATTAAGTGTCAACCCATTAGTTGTTGGGTCGTGTTGTGCTCTGGGCTGGGATGATCCAGGACATTCCTTAGGAGAGAGTAGAACAGTCAGGGAAAGTGGGCACTAACAGACTTGGAGAATCAAATATTTACCAACCCTTAACTATTTTAATATTTTGAAACCAGTATGGCTGTTGAAAGTAAATCAAATTATATAATAATAATTATGATGATGATGATGATGATGTACTGTCAGTTGCATGCCAATATTTAGGCTGAGATGGAGTTTACCTATAGATGTTGGTAGCACTCTCAATCAACTCCACCCCACGAAGAAATCGTTATAGAGCATGTAGCTGGGGAATTCTCCTTTATTACCCTTCGCACAATTATAATTTTACCCTTATTTGTAAAATGATTTGATTGAGCTTTCTACCATGAGATTGTAAATTCGGTGAAGGCAGGAACTATATTTTTGCACACCACATCATACTAAATACCAAAAATAAAGTGTGTGGCACCTATTGGGGTCAATAAATATTTACTGACGGGATGAATGTAAATGTCTTTCCTCAAGTGAGTACTCAACACATCTTAATTTCTTTTTTTCCTCTCCGACTTACACCCAAGCATGACCTGATATTCATTTATTCATTCATTCATTCATTCATTCATTTAGATCAGCACAGATCAATAAACTTCCAGATATTAGCCAGCTGAAAATTTAAGGAGCAAAACTTGAAATTACCTAGTAAGTCCTGCAACTCCCCTCTCCAGTTCTAATGTGCTAAAAAGGACAATGGCATGGAGACTTATTTTCTCCATATAATTACTTCTATTTCTTACCCTCTGAGCTTTGGGTACTTAGCCCCAGATCTCAACTTTTGTTTTCCCTCCCACACCAAGTGCTACGCCTCTGTTACACTGAATGTATTACCACCCTGTGTGCTCAAGCCCAGCAGCTTCTTCTTGGAGGAAATGGAATTCTATGTTTCCACAGCCTATGGGACTAAGATTTAAATAATAGCCAGGGTAAAAGGCAATTAATGACCCTAATTATCAG
The DNA here is from genome assembly GCF_964656455.1 of Halichoerus grypus. Classification (NCBI taxonomy): domain Eukaryota; kingdom Metazoa; phylum Chordata; class Mammalia; order Carnivora; family Phocidae; genus Halichoerus; species Halichoerus grypus. The sequence continues at coordinate 139,494,310 of NC_135720.1, read as the reverse complement.
CTCAAAAAAAAAAAAAAAGTTGTACAAAGAAGAAGCTGTTTCTAAAGAAAAGACAGAGAAATGGTTATGCCTGCTACCCAAAATGAATGAGGACTCCACAATCCAAGACAAATGCTCAGGATTAAGAGTCATGGCTGGTCTTCAAGCGTCATTTATATACTTTCAAACCTCGAAATTTCCAAAACAAAAGAGATTTGCACTTTTTCTTGTACTTATTATCTAGTCTGTTCAATGCTCCATGCGGTTTATGTCTCTGTGAAATTAAATATAATTGGTTTATGAAAACTGAACAAAAGCCTAAGTTCAAAGCCCATTTTTAAAATCAAATTCATTAATTTGGTTCACTTATTCATTGACCCCATCCCACCAACTCTACCATCCTTTGTGCTATTCAGTGATTAAACCTAAAAATATGTTTAGATAAGCTCACAAGTAACTGTGGTGAGAAAATATTTTTATTTATTAACCAACATGACTTTCCCACTATTTCTGCACCTCTGTTCTTCACCCGCCCTCACCCTTACCCCAACCCCAACCAAACTAGAAAAGGCATTCTTCCAGCCTTACCTTAAAAGAGGTATTTGCTGAAGATGACAATGAGTGAGGAATACAAATCTTGGCTTTTGACTTTTAAAATAAAAAGGCAAGACATAGGAAGGAAATAGATTTGAAAGAAAACAAGAATACAAAACCAGAGCAGTGTCTTTAACTCCTAGAGTCTAGACAAAATTTATCACATAGGGAGAACTAAGAAGAACAAGCAGAAGGAAAAAAGAGAAATAGAGAAAAATTTGGGAGAAGGTCTGTGCACCTTATCCTTTATCCTTAAGACCACATTGGGGATGGGGGGGAATATTAGAATTCTTGGATTAGTCTGGAAATCTCAGAGCACAGAAGAAGTGTATCTTTCATCCACAGAGAACATTCTGGAGCAGGTGAGATGAAATGTGGCTCAAGAGATGTCAGCCTGCAGGAATAATGACCAGGAATCAGATGCTTGCCACCCCCAAGCCTAGCACCATGAAAGTCCCTAGAATTTAGATGGGGTGGAGAAGAAATTGGGGTAGGAAAACTAATTTGACTGCAGTTGCTTTTTACAACCAAAAGGAAGGAGGACAAAGTGGGAATTAGGGTGATATAGGAAAAATTAAAAGACATTATTTCTTACACCTTTGGGGAGTTGGATGGAAAGGTCTTAGAGAGTGACATCAAGTGTCTCATATCTCCTTTACAAACTCTGGTCTTGTCTTAGTCAACTCGACTGCTGTAACAAAGTTATAAACATCAGAACTTTATTTCTCACAACTGTGGAAGCTGGAAGTCCAAGACCATGGTGCCAGCATGGTTGAGTTCTGGTAAGACTCCTCTTCTGAGTTATGGCTGCCAACTTTTCCTTGTGTCCTCACAACGTGGAAAGAGAGCTCACAAACTCTCAGGCCTTTCCTTTTAAGGGCATTAATCCCTTTTTTAAATGCTCCGTACTCCTGAATTATCATCTTCCAAAGGCCCTACTTCCAAATATCGTCATATTCAGATTAGGATTTCAACATATGAATATGGGGGGGCACAAACATTCAGTCCATTTGAAGATCTGGACAAGGACATCAAGATTTATTAACATTTAGATTTTCCTACAGTGTGCCATGATAACAAGTTATAGAACATTAAAAAAAAAAAGTTTAAACCAGAGGAAAGTTGAAGGGTCATACCATGGTGCAATGTGATATTTATGCTCTGTTTGCTCAGGCTTCAGACAGTTCCATGCTATGGATGTAGACAAGGCACCCACGGTGTCCTGCCTTCCCCAGAATCACTCCACTGGAAAGTATATAGGACTCAAAACCCAAGAGTGGAGGGGAAAGAAGACAATTAAGTAGGCAGTGTCTTCTGTTGGTCCAGAGCAAATTCCATGCCAGGTACATGAGAGGGACATTGCACAAAAAATGAACCATTTTTGACTAAAAAAATTAAATCATAAGTTATTAAAGAGGCAAATCCATGACTAAAACAAAAACTTGTGTAAAGATGCGGGGCATTTCTTTGGTCCCATCTCGCCCATCAGTCTGGACTCCTTGCAGAGAAGCAAGTAGAGTAAGGACCCTCCAGCGGACACTTCCTGCCCTCTGCGTTCTTTGCCAACAAGAGCCACAGACTCATGGATCTAACCTTGTGGGTTTCCCAGTTCCCTCTTGTTCCCTCACTTTATGCTCCAGCTTGTAAACAGTATCACACAGACTTTGAGTTTTAGAACGAATGTTCTGGAAGGGAGCACGGAAGTAATTTGCATGAAGTGAGACCTCTAGCTAACAGCCCCTGAGCCTGGCTCCCTTCAGCTCCTACCACTCTGCTTCTGGAATCAGGACACAATCACCCACATGGAAGCCACAGGTCAGGGGTGCAGAGGTGACGCCAGGCACATGAAGAGGAAGATATTACTTATGGAAAACCCCTTCTTGTGCCTACATGAATATATAACAGTTTGCGATAAGTTGCTGGAGTGTTCTAACCCAAGTGGCTAGTCCTATTCCATCACGCATACCCCCCTCCCCCACCAGCATGGAGGACATTTCCTTCCTGAGCACGGGTGAAAGAGTGACTCTTGGAAATACTTTTGATGCTCCTAAATGCACTACCTAATAATCTGTCCTGTCAGTGTTTGTCCCAGTGTGTTTCCTGGAGTCTGACAAACTTCGGAAAAGGTGGATGGAAGCCCTCTTCTTAGCTTCCTGGGTCGGTAGAGAGGGGCTGAGATTGAGAATTGGCAGCAGAATCCTGAGAATCTTGGCTTTTTTTAAACAGCCCGTTTCTTCCCACTAAAGGCTGAAAGCAGCTTTCCTAGCTCTTGAGAAACCCTGCCCCATCACCAGGATTCCCCAGCGTAAGCCTGGGCCGCATCAAAGTGATCTGTAGTTTCTTGGGTGTGAAAAATCTCTGAGTTTCATTAGGATGAACGGATCCGCTGGGATTCTGCCCCGACGGGTGAGCGGAGATTACCGTCGATGAGCAGCCAGGGGAACAGACTGCCGCCCCCAGAACCCGCTGAATAAGCCGCAGCCGTGTGCGCAACGCTGAGTGTGCGGCCCCATCAAATTTATGGCCAACTCTGTTTATAATCTTGTGGCATATGCCTCTGTAGTGTTTGTTTATAAAGGGCCGAGGCTGGGTGTATTATGCATCACAAATGATATACTGTAGAGTTTCCCAGGATAAATGAAATATGTCCATTTTGTCCCATCTGGATCTTGTTATTTTTTTTCCCCCATGATTAGCATTTTGGCAGTTTTCACTCTTCCATTCTGCTGTTCTATGTACCCAGGGGAGGTGCGGAGTTGAGCTCTTTCCAAATCCGGGTAGTGCTGTGTGGAGAAAACCCACAGCTGAAAGGGTACTTTCTCCACGGTGCGCTGTGCGCGCTGGGCCGGAGGAAGCAGAGGCGGCGAGCGCGCCCAGCGGCCGGTGAGCGCACCGCGACATCGAGACGCGCGTGAGTCACCCAGGCTGGAAATGTTCTCACCAGATGATGGTCAGGAGACAGATTTTTCTGTGCCCCACAACCAGCTGAGCTTGTGAAATTCTCCACATCCAGTTTCGCTGAGCTGGGGAACGAGGCCCCGTTCTCAGTTTGGAATTTGGCGTGCTTTGCTTGACATCAAAATGGGGTCACGATGTTCATTTGACACCTTGTTAATTTATGCTGCAACGAAAACCAAACCAAACCAAATTCGCTCGTGTGCAGTAACATGATTTATTCTTTGTAAATAATGCTAGAACAGACCCAAAGTCTGTTTTTCATTTTGGGTGAGTTACTGGAGGAGAACTTGGAGACAAAACAGCCCACCGGGGCAAAGGTCTCTTTTTCACTTGTGAAATAGATAGAACCAGCTCAGAAGTCACAGCCTCCCTGTGCTTTAAAATGAATTTTCTGTGGCTCTTTTTAGTTGTCTATTTAAACAATAGTGGCCTGTAATTGATATTTTCAGGTAGGACTTTTTGTCTCGGATTTAAAATCGCTTGCTGTTTTCTTTCACAAAGTATATTTCTATTCAGATTTTTATCCATACACGTAGACTAAATTTTCACTTTCATTATAGAGATTCATTTTAAATGTGTAAAATCAGGAAATTAGAAACAAATGTGATAATAAGTACTGCATAATACCTAGAGTTAGAGAGAAAAATCAAGAAACAACCTCTTGGAGTTCTGATTAAGGTTTAATGCATGTGACCATCTGTATGAGAAGGTTTGCCAGGCTTCAGTTATTGGGATACCTTTATTATTTTCATGCTATTGCAATTATGTATCATATATAACTTAAACACTTCATAAATTTTTGATACATCAAAAATGCTGCCATTTTTGCCAATGCATGCCATCACCGTAGAGATGATGCTTCCACTTCAAATGATGAGATGAAGTATTTAATTCAAAACAAACCCCCAGATTTTCCAGTTAAAATATTGTTCTGATTTCTATATATGTTTTTAAAGATTTTATTTATTTATCTGAGAGAGAGAGAGATTGAGAGCATGAACAGAGGGGCAGAAGGAGAGGGAGCCCTACTTGGGGCTCCATCCCAGGACCCTGGGATCATGACCTGAGCCGAAGGCAGCTGCTTAACCACATGAGCCAACCAGGTGCCTCTCTGATTATTATATTTATATGGTTTCTGTAATTACTGAATCTTCTTTTGGTGCAAATCACTCTGCTGATACTATCCATCAATCTATCAACCTATCTCTATGTCATATATTATGTTCTGTATTATGTAATATATTGCCAATTGATGTATTAGTTCAAAATATGAGTTCTTTCCATTTTCTGCCTCTGCAGAAGTACGCCTGATTGATTCTATTTCTAAAATCAGACATAGCTCTAGCTCCTGAAATAATTCGCATCCACAGGCAGGAACGGTAGAAAACACACAGATGCCCCTCCTCGTATCTCCCCTCTATCCCAGGCCTTTGGTGGTTAATGATTGTAATACCTTAATTCAGTGGAGTATTTAGCAGTCCCCTGGAAAGCTTGTGTAAATGACCGTCTTACTTGCCATCCTTCAACGAGCCTGAGACAGAGCCCAGGGATCTGTATATTCAATGACCTCCCAGGTGCTTCTGACCCAGATGGTCCTTGAATCACACTTTTGAGAAACAGTGCTTTAAAATCTGTGTGATCCGGTAATCAAGACCAATTCACAGGCTTTCATATGACACCTCAATACTCCTGGAATTAGGTTTCCCTGGAAGAGAGAGCCAGGAAGCTGTGGGTTTTGTTTTGTTTTTGTTTTGTTTTTTTTTTTTCATCTTCTCTCTCAGAAATCAGTACCATTAGGTTACAAATGAAATGAACATCATGTTAGCTGGATTTCTGACGCCAGAGGGCAGACTTTCTGAGTAATGACCGCAGTGCATTGATCCTTATAGCCCTCACCCCATCCCCATCCACCTGTCTTATGATGCCTTCTTGTTGACCCTTACTTTCATCACATTTGAATGTACTCTGCCTTTTTGAACACTGTGTCTGCTTGGGTGTTTTTCCCTAAGCAATCAGACTCTGTGGACTGGTCGTTCCCACCAGGGCTCTCTGGGTCTAACAGGTGACATGGGCCAAGTTCGAGAGGCTACCTCTTCTAAGCCTGATGTGCGTACATGATCACCAAGCCTTGCAAACCCCCCTCAAGGCAGTAAATATTAACTTTTCCTAGGTCTTTGGGATCTGGGGTTAGACAATGGTTAAAGGTCTCTGAGCAGGTAAAGCATATGGATCGTAAAAGAAAAGTTTGCTAAAGTGGACTTTATCAAAATTAAAAGCTTCTGCTCTTTGGGAATAAGCTATAAAAAAATGAAAAGGACCCACAAACTGGTAGGAAACACATAACACATATGTAATAAATACATGGTAACAGACTGGTTTCCAGAACATATAAAGAACTCTTAATAATTAAGTAATTGATATATCAATAATAAAAAATATATTTAAATGGGCAAAAGACTCGAACACACGCTGCTTCAGGAATACTATATGGATGGTAAATAAACATGTCAAAATATGCTCAACTTCATTAGTTATTAGAAAAATGCAAATTAAAACTTCAATGAGATGTCGCTTAGCCTATAAGGATGGTAAAAAGAAATAACAATATCATGTTTTCTAACAATAGGGAGCACCAGTAACTTCATAAATTTCTGTGGTGATGAAAAATGGTAAAACCAGTTCTAAAAACAGTTTGGCAATTTCTTACCAAGTTAGCATGTGCTTACTATATAACCCAGAAATCCCACTTACCCAAAAGAAATGAAAATCTATATCCATACAAAAACCCGCTTTTGTTAAGTAACAAAAACTCTAAAATTAACTAAATATAACTCAAATGTCCATCAGCTGTGGAATGAATCAACAAATAGTGTTGCAGTGAAACAATGGGATGCTACTCAGCAAGAAAACAAATGTTTCATGCAACAACGAGATGGATGGATTTCAGATGGATTAGACATCGTGAAAGAAACCAGACCCAAAAAGCTAAAGACTGTATAAATCCAAATATGTACTATTCTGGGAATAGTGCAACCAGAGGGACAGAAAGTAGACATCGGGCTGCCAGGCTCTTGGAGGTGGGGAGATGGCAAAGTGCATGAGGGGTCTTTCTGACATGATAGGAACAATCTGTTTTTATTATCATGGTGGTGACACGACTGTGTGCATTTGTCAAAATTCACAGAAATGAACGCCTTAAAAAAGCTGAATTTTTTGTATGTAATTTATACCTCAAAAAATCTTCAAAAATTTAAATTCTGCCAGATATGGCAAAAACAAGAATTTTCATGGAACCGTCACTGTGACTTTGCAGTGTAGTATTGAGCCCCTTTTCCTTGTACGCTCTTTGAAGGTAGAAGCATATTTTTTGTGGTTAAATTTCTTCCAACCGAAATCCTGTAATTATTAAAATCAGACTTCTCCTGACCTCATAGGAATAGACCATGAATGAGCTGAAAATATCTCCTCTTAAGAGTTTTCAAGGATCTGAAGAAGGAGAAGGGAATAAAGATTGTGATAATCATAACGTTTTAAAAGGTTTCATTCCATTCCATCTGGAATTCCTGGTTTCTGCTGGAATGACATGTGTTTGCCTCACGGTACAGGATGGACATGCTTGTGACACAGAGGAAGTGGATTGTAACAACATGACACCAACAAGGACCCCATCGGCTTGGCTCATTCTCATGTTCAAGTCACGGTTAATATTCACCTTGCTAAAATCCTCTAAGAATCAACCCACTGCTTGCTGACCATGCTCTGGCTACCTGTGGGGTCACCAGAAGATTATGGTGCCGTCTAGCACATCATGGAGATTTGGTTATCATGGCTATTGGAGAGGCCGGGGGGCTGGGAGGTGAAACATCACACAGATGGGCTCTGAAAATCCACCACATCCTGGCTTTTTCAATCTTTAGAACTGATTTCAATCTTTAGAACTTAGTTGGAGAACCCCTGAAGCGAGCATAATGGAGCCCAACTGCATGGGTATAGCTTTCCTGTGTGAACCATAGCATCTCACGAGAAAAACAAATTACCGTCGATTCTGTGGCTGACACTATTCAATACTGCAAGATAGAATGAATTTGTTTATTTAAGTAACACCTCTCATGAATGCACTAATTTCCAACATGATGGATGCGGGAGTCTTATCACCAATTGAGTTTCTCGGTGATGAGAAAGGGGTGCTTGGAGCTTCGCACAGGCTCCGTTGAAAATTAAATATTCACAATTGTTAATTAAAAATGGATTTAAGGAAGGAGGTTATGGATTTATCTGCATGAATACAACCATCTGGGTGAGTACGTTGCATTTTCCAGCAGAGGGGGAAAAAAAAGCCCACACCATTTCTGGTAATCCAATGGGAGGCAGGATGAGAATCAAAGGATAGGAAAAGTTGATATTTTTGAAGGCTGTAATCATCACTCATTAATCCAACAATCATTTATAGGGTGCTAACTACGTGCAAGGCACTGACTTAAGCCCTATGGAAATAATAAGAACAATCCCTGCTTTCAGATGTCTCCATAAAGAGTTGCATGACCTCACTGAAGATTCAGTGTTGGGTACTTAAACTATGAAAATGTCCTGCCATCCTCATCAAAATAATAGTTTCCAATCCAATAATTGAACAGCTTCACTTAAATCTTCAATAGTTAAAATATCACTGAACTGGAGAGGGAATAGGAGAAACATCCCTTTAATGAAATGGAAAATTATGTAGAAAATATGTCTTTGAGTTAAAATAAAACCAAACTTCTGAAATTTATGCCAGAGCCATTTTTGATGCAAGTTCTAACCCATTAATAATGACTTTTAATTACAAAATACATAAATATGTCAGGAGCATTTGTTTAGTGAGGTAAACGTTGCTGACTATTGGTAGACTTGCCTAATACGTTAAATTTATAGTATTCTATAGGGCATCGTTACTGTGCATCTTTTTAACTATAATAAATAAAACAATTGAAAATAAAGCTCATGGGGAGAGTAGAGATGTATATTCCTGTCATTGAGTGGGAAACAAATATCTGATTTGAATATGTTTTTCTATATTAATTGTGATTGATCCATAATTATCACCCAAAATGCTCAGTTTTTAGCCCAGAAATTATTTATGTTGTTTTTGCTTCCAAAAATAAATGCCTATCAAAAAAAAAAAAGGCATGGGGAGTCATCATTTGTTTGCGATTAAAATAAAATATAGTCAATGTTGTATTTATGTGGAATACCAGATGGAAATACTGTTTTGGGATTTGTTAGTTATAGGAGAAGGAGAATAGGCATGCAGTGGAGAATAGGAATAGAGCTGGGTTTTATTTTTATCAGTTCAAACTCTGGTTTATTATTGTGTTTTTTTGTGACTGGGTATGATGGGGAAAGGCTCTGAGAGCCATGACTTGGCACACTTAGGTGCCTACTAAATGTCTGCTGAGGTCAAAATCTGTATTCAGAGAATATAGGATTCACTATAAACCAAAAATATCAACCAAGACCAACTGATCTTCAGAAAAAGTCAGAAAAGAATTTGGTATTTATGCAGAGCAACATGTAGGAATGCTGTCTATGGCAAAATAAAGAATTACATCTTTAATTACAATATGTAAGGAGAAAATATGTAATTAGATTCACAAAACAGCATATTTCCGTATCTATGAATGGTATGTAGCAAAATCCCTATATTTCTTTGATTTCATAAAATTACTGCCTTCATCCACCTCAAACCTCTTTGCGTGCTATTTGGAAGTAGCAAAGTGTTACTACCCAAAAAGCATACTCTTTCTTCAACAAAAACCCAACTAGTTTTGAGTTCAGGGATTATGTTAGGAATTTCTAATTTAACATAGGGAAGAAGAGTTGGGAATCAGCTGTTCTTTTTTTTTAACTGTATACCTATATAGTACATTAACTATATAATTATATTTAACTATATAAATATAAATATATATTTGTACACCCCTTCATGAAAAAAGTAGTGGGTGCCATCCTCAAGCGATAAGCCAGTTTCCTTGGTTATCAATGATAGTATTTGACTTCAGATTACAACTCAGAATTCAGTAAACAATTGTATCCTCTCCTTGAGTGATCTTAATTTACACCCAAGCAGAAAACACTTTTGCAAATTAATCTAATAGCCAAGTTTGTACTGCAGTAAATCTTAGGACAAGAAATAGCCAAAGGGCCAAGAATGCAAAGGCATGAGCTTCAGAGCTAACAGTTTAATGTTAACTTTAAAAAGAAGAGGAAACAAAAAATCCTAAAGCTTAAAATGGTTAAGGAAATACTTAGTAGTTTCCTCCTAAATTGTTATCCAAGCATTTTCGGAAGAAATGTAAGTGCTATATAAGATTTGGCTGGACATCATCAACCCACGAAGATATAAGATGTCTGGTCAAGGCTTATTTGTTTTAGTATATGCAGGTGGAAAGTACTTACTTCCAATTTTTAAAGGAAGAATTTGAAAAAAATATATCAAGTCTATTTTTTACTAAAATTTTCTCACAGAGTTCTTCCTTTGACTGGGATAATGACGCTTACAGATATAAAAGCTGAAGAATGTTGGTTGGTTTTTAACTTTTGTTTTCCAAATGAAACATACTTCCAGGTTTATTTAGATAGTCTTGTGTTCCAGTAAATGTGTGTGAAACCTCTTTAATCAGCCAAAGCTCAGACATTAAACGGAAGGTTGTTTGTGAGATGACAGAATGGGAACTCTTTTTACACAGATACAACATCATTTAGACCTTGAACAAATATATAAGTAAATTGCCATCAATGTCCCATCTCAGAATGAAATTGCTTTTCATAAAGCACTAGCCTGGTGATGGGTATTAAAGAGGGCACGTTCTGCATGGAGCACTGGGTGTTATGCACAATGAATCATGGAACACTACATCAAGAACTAATGATGTAATGTATGGTGATTAACATAACAATAAAAAAATTTTAAAAAAATGTATACTTGGCAAAAACATTCCAGATTAAAGCTACAAGTAAATTCTATGAATACACTGACAAAACAGCTACTCTCATGAATGTTTCTAGGAATGCAACATACCTTTTTATCCTGACAATATTTATATCAAGCTCAAAGTAATAGTACCGAGTCTAAATTAGGGTAGCTCATTCCTCCTGTCTACCTGAACATAGTGAGATTGGGGTGTAAAAATTTTTTTAAGTTTTATGGGATATTTAAGTTCTTCAACCAAATATCTATTTTCAATTTTGAGTATGTATTTTTGATTGCAATAGAATTTTGAAAATAAAATAGACCAAAAAAAAAAAAAGAAAAAGGTGGATTCTGGTTTCTGCAGGATTTTCCATTTTCAATCTTTTTTTTTTACTTTCTACTAAAATCCTAGAAATCCTAGTTTTAAATTTATGAAAAATAGAACAAGAGAGAGAAATTAGAATCACACACTAACATTTTTTTCTTTCTTTACATCATTAATTTGGTATTGTCATTTTTTTATGAAGGAAGTAGTACAGTGTACAAAACATGTACTTGAAACGACATTGGAGCTCATTTCCCAGGCTTGTCACTTTTTACAACCATGTGATCATAGAAAAGTGTCAGGGGGGAAATTAGTTCTAGTTTTCTCACTTATGGAATGTAGATAATGATACTTTGATTATAGGTCTATTATGATGAGACACTTCAATGGTATATTTAAAATAACAAATGTAAAAAAAAATAAAATAACCCACGTATATTAGGTGCCCAGCAAAAAGAATCAATGTATTGTATGACAATTTACTGTATGACACTCAAACAAGAATTGATCTATATTTCTGCACAGATTATAAGATTCAGAATACAATAAATCCATTAGAATAAATAAATATATACTATATATAAAGCACAGATGAAGTAATGGTTTATATGGTGAATGATCACTGCTTGTTGAATCTAATTTTTACAGTTAGAAATGTATTATTAGAAAAAAAATCCTCTTATTCATATGCAAACTCTTTTTTTTTTTTTTTAATTTCCTATAGGCAGTGATCCAAGAGTAAGTTTTAAGGGGGCACCAGACAGATAAAAAATATTAAGTCTAGCGGTGCCTGGGTGGCTCAGTTGGTTAAGCATCCGACTCTTGATTTCGGCTCAGGTCATGATCTCAGGGTCATGGGATTGAGCCCCGTGTTGGGCTCTGTCCTGGACGTTGAGCCTGCTTGAGATTTTCTCTCTCTCTTTGCCCCTCTCCCACTCTCTCTCTAAAATAAATAAATAAGTAAAAATTTAAAAAAAATTAAGCCAAGTAAACATCTTATATTTAAAATTCTAAATTACTTTTAAAATATATAAATAACAAGAACATACAAATCATATATGTACAGTTTAAAAGATCCTAAGGGTACTTCCAGTCTGGACATGATAACATAGACTCCTTTATTTTCACTTCTTTACCCAGTGTCATTATAAAACCTGGAAATGGCACAAGGGTCAACCAAAGGGAGTTGGTTTCAAACACAAACCAATAGAAGGTCTCCCAGATCCAACACTGCCTAACCCCTGACTCATCAAAAGAAGGTAATTTAGATAGGTTTATTCCTCTTCTAGACTGATTGGACATCCGTCTGGCAATATTAAGAGAGCCTGATAACACCAGTAAGAGGAATGAGTCAAGAGCCCCACCAGCAATTAGCAGCCAGGAGAAGCACTCTCATTCCCACTGGGAATGAGACTTACCTATTCCATCAAAAGGTACCAAGCGGGCGTGGCAGACCTGGGAAGGGAAACCCAGCTCCAGAAAACAACTTGGTCCAAGAAACCTCTTTGTCCCCGTGGGCCCAAGACTCTGCACCCAAAGAGGAGTATAGGTCAGCAAGTGCAGACAGGGGGGATGCAGCCAAAGCAAGTCACCTGGTCCTGAACATCTTTTGTCCTCATGGACTGAGATGGTCCTCCTTACCCAGAGACACTAGCCCAGCTCAGAGGGTCCCACCACATTTCTCCCCCATCAGGAGATGCTCAGTGGCCTGGCCTGGGTAACTCCTTTGTCCCCCTCAGGTAGCATCAACAGAGAACTGAAAAGGGAGCCCCAGGAGCACCAGATAAAGGAAACAGAACAAAGTCACACTGTAAAGTCTCTGAAAATTAAACTGCCATTAGAACCACAGCCCGAGAAAGTAGGCCAAGACCACATCATAAACCTAAAGAGACTGAATGCCTATTAAAATACAAGATTTAAGTAAGACCTAGTCTCCCACCTTAGTAGACAAAATGTAAAAGATAGTGTTCTTTGTGTGCTTGAAAAAAACCCCAACGGTATTCTTTAACTGTTGTGTGCATTAGATTAAGCCTGCTGATTATTATTACTTTTAAAGATTTTTATTTTTTAATTTATTTGAGAGAGAGAACAAGCAGGGGGAGGGGCAAAGAGAGAGAAAGAGAGAGAATCTCAGGCAGACTCCCTGCTGACTCCCGACGTGGGGCTCGATCTCACAACCCTGAGATCATGACCTAAGCCAAAATCAAGATTCCGACACATTAACTGACTGAGCCACCCAGGCGCCCTGAGCCTGTTGATTATGTTAGCAGCCATTGTCCAGTCCAGGAAAACGAGTAAACTACTCTAAACGTTTCAAATTAAGACGGTCTTATTAAATACAGAAACTTGTCACAACAGTATTGCAAGAGCTGGAGAAGCAATAGAGAAGAAAAGGTTGCTGTTGTCGATGAAGCTATTTTTGCTCCTCGCTGCTCTTTCTGGCACTGAGTTAAGAGACTGAGGAACCACTCACGGCCATTATTGCTGGCACTAACTGGAAGACAGAGACAGGGCTACCAAAACTGCTGGAGCCTTCAGGACCCTTCGTGGCTTGTAGTCACCTGTGCTGGGAGCTTGTTCTGGAAATTGGCTGGAGCCTAGTTGCCCCTGTTAACTATGGCGGCCGCTACCAGAGCCGTGATCAGAATGACTTCTCCCTGTACCCACCTTGTCTCTGGTGTATGGTAGTGCCATTCTGATGTGAAACGGGTCTGGATTCCCTGATTATACACTGCATGCTACACACTGGGATTCCCACCTCTGTGTATTTTAACCTTTCATCTATTCAGGAACGTTCTCTGTCACTCCCTCTTTAAACGATGATGTGGCCCCACATTTCCTGACTTCTCTCCTTTCTGGGAATCTCTATCGCTCTATCCATCTCTTGATCTCCCCATTAGAGTTGAGATAACTCCCTTCCATAATCTTTCCGACTACTAATTTTTCTCTCAGCTGTATCTTCTCTGCCACGAAATCGGCCTGGTTAAAAATGACTGTCATTTTACTTTTCACCTCTGACGGGGCTATTTGATTCTGCTTCAAATTGGCCTGCCCATTCTTTGTAGATTTTTATTCTCCACAAAGTATTCAAGTGTTCTGTTTTAAAATACATGGTCGTTTAATATTATGTTTGATAATCTGAGTAAAGGAAGAATTTGCAGATCTCTTTTTGCACTCTGATATTCTGTTGGTTTTCCCTCAGGGTGCTTTCTTTCCTTCTGAATTTATTAACTTTGTTCCTTGGGCTCCTTTTACTAAGAATTATACTTGTATGATTTATTTGAAGTCTGGAAGACAGTGAAGCCTTCCATAGAGGCTTTGTGCTTGTTTCTTCTAGGCCTTTTGGACAAATACAAATGCGGGATTACTTCAAAGTTAATCATTGATTTATGGTTTTCGAACCACAGGGCTATGAAATCAGCCTGCAGATCTAAAGGAGAACTTGCTAATTTATGGGTACAAAGTCTCAAGGGTTATCCCAGGTCCAAGCTCAGCTTCAAAGTTAAAATAGCCAATTTTTCCTTGTAATCTATTTGGGGTAGATACCTTGAGGGACTGGTTTATTCCCATTTTTACATCTCTTTCAAGGCACAGGCTTTTGGCATCCCAGATTTATGGAAGGAAGATCCTATTGCAGGTAATGGACTTTTCCTCATGTACTTCAAGCCTGGAGGCCTTGCAAACAGATGGACAGGGTCACCTGGCTTCTCCAATTCCCTTGGATAAAACCAGTTTCAGTTTGGGGACCCACACTCATGCATTCCCTCACTTGAGTATTTCTTGATCACTTGCCATCTCATTAACACTTCTAAGGTGATGCTTTCTATGTTTTTCCAGCATTTGGGGCTGTTTTCAGTAGAAGGTTCCTACTTAGAACTTATTACTGGATATTGAAGTCCCCTTTTTTGGACAATTTAAAAAAAAGTCAATGTCTTGTCATTTTATTCTTTAAACTTTATTAAAATGAAAAGACCATAGTAGAGCTACAGCTGATAGAAATGGAAAAGAACACATAAAAAAAGGACACTATTTTATGTAGAGCTGGTACTGTGCACTGGATTAGGAGTATTTATTGCTGAATTTTGCCATTGACTGGTTTCCTCGATGATTAATTATATATAATCCAAAGCAAAAGTGTAATGAGTGGAGGATTTCAATGTGATCTTAACCGTATAATCTTTTATAGCTGAGGTTTATATTCCAAGTACCAATCACCCCTCCTCTAAATGATATAATAGTGTCCCATCAGGCTTTTTGTTCACATATGCCCTAATTAATTTGATTCTTTATGTAGCAGATCAAAAACATTAGTATCATAAATTGATATTTCTGGTTAAATATTTCAGAAAAGAATGTGTTCCTAAAACACTCTTCTGCCTGAAACTAATAAAAAAAAAGAACAGGAAAAGAGAAAAGTGAAAGCCACTGGTAACAGCAGAAATTCAAAAGACATGACAGAAAACAATATCACAAGTATAGAAGACAGTGTGAGCTAAATTAATTTTTAAGTGGAAAATGATAGCTATAAAAGTTATCTAGCACATACATAATTCTTCTTTCAGAATAAAACCCTGAAAAAATGGAATTGAATTATATTCCCTACCACAATAGAAGCAGTAAACTTTTCAAAAATACGTAATACCTGAATCTGCAAATTGGATTTACACCCCGTACGCTAAGTACACCGTGTACTAAGAAAAATTGATACAAGGCAATTAATACTAAGTCATGTCCTTAAAATAATTGGACTTTAAGGCAAAGAAATATTTTCTTGGTGATCTGGGCATTAAAAAACCAAAACGTATCAACAAGGAGAATCAATAAGCTTGGCGTCATTCTTCTCCAGGGGGATATTAAGTGACAGAAGGGAATAAGATAATCGATACAAAGTCCTTGGGGAGAGGATGTGTGAACCAAAATGCTTTTATATAAAGACAACAGGGAGATATTTTTAAACATATAGAAACTCAGAAAAAATGGTAACCAGGAGCCCTGGTGGGAGTAAAGGTGGAGGACACTCCTTGGTGTTGCAATTTAACTACACAAAAAAATGAATAGGGGGCGCGCCTGGGTGGCTCAGTCATTTAAGCGTCTGCCTTTGGCTCAGGTCATGATCCCAGGGTCCTGGAATAGAGTCCCGCATCGGGCTCCCTGCTTAGCAGGGAGCCTGCTTCTCCCTCTCCCTCTGCTTCCCTCTCTCTCTCTCTGTCTTTCATGAATAAATAAATAAATAATCTTAAAAAAAATGAATAAAGCAGCTGTGGTAAAGTAACTAGCATCCAGCATCATGCATTCCAGTATGGAATTAAGGATAATGAACTAGGTACAGTGCTTATAAGAGAACGCTAATGTTATAAAATGTTATAAACCTTGACACATAAATATCACATACATGAATATCTCATAAAATGAAGAGGTAGAAAGGTGAAAGAGGTTGAAGGCTTTCTCTATTTTCACTTATAAATGCTTTATAATTTTCATTATCCTTCTCTTTAACCCGTGAATTATTTACGTGTGTTGGCTGTCTTTTGTTTGTTGGTTTTTAATTTTATTGACACATGAATAATATATTATCGTAATGTGAACACACATTTATTTTATATTATAATATGATAGTGTAATATTATTATCAAATTTTTGCAATCTGAACAATACTATAAGAATCAGCAGGTGGAGAGGTACAAGCAGGTTACACACTTTCATTGCTTTGCAGGTATAGATGTCTATAATATTAATTTTTTTCGGCTTTATTGAAGCCTAAGTGACAAAATCATAGGCTATTTAAGGTATACATACTTTTAGTATATATACACATTGTATATACATACACATTGAATCAAAGTTTTCCCCATTGAGTTAATTAACAAATCCACCATCTCCTATGTTTACTTTTTTTTTTTGATTCCACATATAAGTGATACTAAGCAACATCTTCTCTTCATTTCATTTAGCTAATGCCCTCCATGTTCGTCCGTGTGTCACAGAAGACAGGATTTCCTTCTTTTTTGAGGCCGAATTGTATTCCATTATGTATATCACATTTCTTTATCCATTAATCTGTTGATGGACCCTTAGGTTGTTTCCCTACCCTGGCTATTGTGAATAATGCTACAATGAATATGGGGTTATAGGTATCTCCACAAGATGATGATTTTTGTTTCCTATCGATATAGATCCAGAAGGAGGATCACTGGATCATATGGTAGTTCTATCTGTAATTTCCTGAGCAAACTACATAGTGTTTTCCCCAGTGGCTGCACCAGCTCACCTTCCCATCAACAGTGGATGAGGGCTCTCTTTTTTTCTGCATCCTCACCACCATCTGTTACCTTTTGCCTTTTTGATAATGGACATTCTAATAGGTGTGAGGTGATGATATCTCATTGTGGCTTTGATTTGCATTTCCCTGATGATGAGTGATATTGAACATCTTCTCATGTACCTATTTGTCATTTGGATGTTTTCTTTGAAAAATGTCAGTTTAGGTCCTTTACCCATTCTTTTTACTTGGGTTATTTGTTTTCTTGCTACTAAGGAGTGTGAGTTCCTTATGTATTTTAGATATCAGGCCCTAATCAGATTTGTGGTGTGCAAATATGTTCTCCCATTGTATAGATTACTTTTTAATTTTGTTGGTGGTGTCCTTTGCTATGAAAAAGCTTTTTAATTTGATGTAGTGTCACTCGTTTATTTTTACATCTGTTGCCTTTGCTTTTCGCTGTCAAAGTCCCCCACCAAAATTGTTGTAAAGACTGATGTCAAGGAGCTTACCTGGTGCTTTCCTCTAGGAGTTTTATGGTTTCAGGTCTTACACTCAAGTCTTTAATCCACTTTGAGTTTATTTTTGTGTATGGTGTAAGAAAGTGGTTCAAATTCATTCTTGTGCATGTAGCTATTCCAGTTGTCTCAACACCATTTATTTTAGAGACTCTCCTTCCCCCATTGTATATTCTTGGCTCGTTTATTTTAAATTAATTGACCGTATATGCATGGGTTTCGTTCTGGGTTCTCTAATCTGCTCCATTAATCTATATTGTGTGCTCACTTTATGCCATTACAATACTATTGTGATTACTATAGCTTTGTGCTATAGTTTAAGATCTTCTTCAAGATTGCTTTAGCTATTCAGAGTCTTTTGTGATTCCATTCAAATATTTGATTTGTTTGTTTTTTTTTATATCTCTGTGAAAATGCCATTGGAATTTTGATGGGGATTGCACTGAATCTGCAGGTTGCTTTGGGTAGTATGGACATATTTATAACATTCATTCTTCCAACTTAGGAACATGAGACATCTTTCCATCTATTTGTATCATTCTAAATTTCTTTCATCAATGTCTTACAGTTTTCAAGGTATAGGTTTTTCACATCCTTGAATAAATTTATTTGAATAAAGTATTTGAATACTTGAATAAAGTATTTTATTCTTTTGGATGCAATTGTAAATAAGATTATTTTTTAAATACCTTTTATTTATTTCTTTTAAAGATTTTATTTATTTATTTGAGAGAGGGAGAGCACGAGAAGGGGGAGGGGCAGAGGAAGAAGCAGGCTCCCCACTGAGCAGGGAGCCTGTTGTGGGACTTGATCCCAAGACCCTCGGATCATGACCTGAGCTGAAGGAGGATACTTAACTGACTGAGCCACCCAGGCACCCCATAAATAAGATTACTTACTTAATTTCTCTTTCTGGTAGTTCATCGCTGGTGTATAGAAACACAACTGATTTTTGCATATTGATTTTGTGTCCTGTGACTTTCCTGAATTCATTTATTATTTCTAATAGTTTTTTGGTAGAGCCTTTTGGGTTTTCTACATATAATATCCTGTCATTTGCAAATAGTGACAGTTTTACTCATTCCTTACCAATTTGGATGCCTTTAATTTCTTTTTCTTGCCTCCTTGCTCTGGCTAGGACTTCCAATACTATGTTGAGTAGACAAATAATAAAGGCCTTTAAAACAATTCCACAGCTAACATCATACCCAACAGTGAAAAGCTGAAAGCTTTTTGACAAGATTGGGCATCCTTGTCTTGCTCCTGAATTTAGAGGAAAAGCTTTCAGCTTTCAGCTTTCAGTTTCATTCCTCTATTGATAGACATTAACAATGTTTCTAATTTGGGCCACTCTAAGCAACCCCCACTTAGATACTCTAAACACTTAGACTCCTACCTGCTGGCACCTGTATTTCTATTGTGTTGATCTCTTGAATGAAATTGTTGGATTGAAAGGACATTTTGTATTCTTAATTTTAACATATGTTGTCAATTTTTTTTTTTCTAAAAAGACTGTAATACTTCACATTTCGTCCATCTTTGGATAAGCATGCTCTTTTGTCTATAATCCCGACAGGGAGGTCTTTTCTTTCTAATTTTTGCCAGTCTATTGTGTGTAAGGTAATCACTTTTTTGTTAACTTGTATATTTTACTGATCAGACTACTAGAAAATATGAAAATATTTTAGTGTACTTCTTTTCTATAAGGTTTTAGTTTTCTGTGGATTCTTTAGTTATGGTTTTATCCATTTTCTATTGAACTATTTTTTCTATTTTTAAGAACTGATAAATATTAACTCTTTGCATGTCATCAGATTAGAAGTAGTTTTACAGGTGAATCACTGTCTATTGACTTTATTATGTATTTTTCCATATGTAGTTTTTGTTTATATGAAATAAACTATATTTATTTGTAAGACCTTTTAGTCTTCCAGAACCGACCATGATGGTCACCCAATCACTCATGTCTTAGTATGTATAGTCTTCTAAATTTCTTACAAAATTTTCCGTTTTTTCTTTGTTCATTTGTTTTTCACTCTAGGCTTTGGTCCATCTGGATTATATTTTTATATATGGGGTAAGATGGGGTTCCATTTTTATTTCCTTCCAGATGGTTGGCCAGTTGTGCCTATGTTGTTTGTTTAAAAAAATCATCTTTTTGTCATTGAATTAATTATTGCTTTTCTCTGTATTAAAGCTCTACAAACTAAAATCCTCATTCTATGCCTATTTCACTAATCTCTTTGCATTTTCCTCCATCCATATCATATTTATTTATTTATTTATTTATTTTTTTAAAGATTTTATTTATTTATTTGACAGAGAGAGACACAGCGAGAGAGGGAACACAAGCAGGGGGAGTGGGAGAGGGAGAAGCAGGCCTCCTGCAGAGCAGGGAGCCCGATGCGGGGCTTGATCCCAGGACTTTGGGATCATGACCTGAGCCGAAGGCAGACGCTTAACGACTGAGCCACCCAGGCGCCCCCATCCATATCATATTTAGTTCATTTAGTGACAATACGGTGTATGTGATATGATAGGCTATTTTCCCTGTGTGTGTGTGTGTGTGTAGGTACATGAATGTTTGGCTCTTCTGATCCATTTTTCTTCATTGTTGTTGCTCCACCTTTCTAGTCTCTTCTCTGGTAAATGGCCCTATTCAGTTTTCTACTCTGTCATTTTTGGCAAACTGTATGATTCAAGTAGCATTCTCTTTTTAGTCTATCTTTCCTCTCTATACTTGGTTTTGTTTCTTTTCTCATACTTAATCTTATCTACTTTAGCTATCCCTTTTTAGTTAATCAGACTTCCAGGGGCTTATCTATTTTACTGGTTTTTCTCCTAGGAGAATTGACTTATTGATCTACACTTTAAATGTTTTTGATTGTTTTCTATTTCATTAACTTAATTTTCTCTCTATTAATTCTTACCCCTTGCATTTTTATTTTCTAATTTCTTAAAATAGATATTTAATTCCTTCCTTTCTTTAATCTCAACGGCATTTAAGTCTCTTCATTTCCCTCTGAGAAAGGAAGAAAATTTACCTAGGTATTGTTTTACTATGTTACATAGATATTCTTTTGAAGTGCTCTTTTCCTTACTTTCTAGATAGTTTTTTATTTTACCTTGAATTTTTCTTAGATTCAAGGTTCTTTAGTTACTCTTCATATTTACCTTAAAAACTGGTTATCTTGATTTCATACTTTCCATTTTATTGTATTTTATCTTTAATTATGCACTGCTTTTTTTTTTCTCTTTCTTTCCTTGTTTTTTGCACAGTTGATCAAGTTACTATTCCTTCCATGCTTCCCTTGTTAATTTGGGAATTCTACTGAAGTTTTCCAATCAAAAGAGTTACTATTCTTATATTCAGACATTTATGAATATAATATTTATTGAAACTAAAATAGTTACGATTTTTTCCACCAACCTGCATTTACATCCCCACAGAAGCCAAAGCCAGGATGTTTTTTTCTGTTTCAAAAGTCCTTAAAAACTTCCAGGAAATGTTTTTCCCCAGCAAATGGTGTCTAAGTATAAGATTCATAGACAACACTTTCTCCCCTTTACTCCTCTCCATGTTGCTATTTCATTTCTTGTTGCTCACAGTCTTCCAGTATTAGAGATGAAAAGCCTGCTGATGGCCTGATTTTTTTCCCCTTTGGGGGATA
Source organism: Halichoerus grypus (assembly GCF_964656455.1). Lineage (NCBI taxonomy): Eukaryota > Metazoa > Chordata > Mammalia > Carnivora > Phocidae > Halichoerus > Halichoerus grypus. Next base: position 139,473,057 of record NC_135720.1, on the reverse strand, counting down.
TTTTATTAATTATGCTTGGGTAATTGCCACCTTTTAAAAAAAAACTGTTCTTAGAATCAGAAACTTTATTGGGATTTTCCTGGATGTGTCCTTTTCTGATCCATATAGCCTGGTGCAAAATCAGAACTTTTTATTTCAAGGACATTTTATTTTTCTTATTTCTTTCAATAATGCTTTTTTCCATAATTGCTTTTTTCCCCTTCTGGAACTACTATTTTTATTTATTTCCTATCCACTATAATTTTCATTACGCTGTATTTTTGCTCTGCTTTGAGAAAGGTTGGCACTTGATCTCCCAAGCCTCTCATGCGTAATAACCAACCTCAACTTTGACTCATCTAATAAGTTACTGTGGGTGGTTGCATTGCTGTTGGCCACTATTCATTCTTCATTCTTTGCAAGAGGATGATACAGTCCTGTCCCACAGCATTCGGGTTTGGCTATGTGGCATGTTTGCCTGATGACTATGAATTCATGGGACCAGTGCTGTGTTTTAGCCTAGCCCATGAGAGGAATGGGCTCCACCAGCACGCAGTACTCCAGCCCATCCCTTCTGCCATGACAAGGGCATTTTTCAAGGCAGCACTGCTCCTTCTGCTTGGGCTCCAAAATGAAAATACAGGGGGAAGGCGGCTGCAGCATCCCTGCAGAGGAGTCCATGTAATAGGAGCCAGAAATAAATCTTTGTAACTTGGAAGCCATAGAGGTTTTTTGGGGGGTGGAGGGGTTGTAACCACACACTTGATCAATGAATTCTTGTCTTCCAAATGTACATGGCTACAGGAAATAATGTAAGTAAATGCTGTACCACTTCACGCTTTGGCCCCTTTAACCAATGGAAATAGAGCCAGTGATGCCTTTAAATCTAAACAGAGAATCAATTCTAGAAAATGCAGGACTAATTTGGAGAAATGATCAGTTTCAGATTCAGCTCTTCTGGAGCCATGTCTAGTACCAAGTTCTGTCTCACGGTTTGCTCATGGAAGTAAAAACACCAGGGATGATATCTAACCAAGGATAGATGGGGATTTGACTTTATCAAACTATGAGAGCTGGTTCAAGAGTGTGTGAAACTGTGGCTCCCTAGTCTAGACGTGGGACCCACCACGGGTACGGCAGACAGCTCTGAAGGAAAGATGGATGTGAACTGGAGAGTGGTGAGTGAACAAGGATCAGGGGCTCTGGGAGGACAAGCTGGAATCCACAAGGATGGATCGGAACTCACTGGTCTCTAACAGTCTACTCTGATGGTGTTGGACCAGCAGTAGAAGCAGGGACCCTTCAAAATGGTGGTAAATCTGTAAGTGGTGCAGAAATCTGAGAAACTGGAGAAACATATCCAACAGGATCTGAAAGTGCTGAGGCTTTGTCTGTTGTCCCCTTCCACAAGGTGAACCAAGGGGTAAGTGACACAGTGCCCAAGAGGACATGGCTGGGTTTCACTGCTGTCCTCCAAATCTCACACAAAACATCTCTTGTCTTGTAGCCCACACGAATCTGGAACTATGCAGAGAAGGGAATTCTGGAAACATAATTCCAGCTCTGCTAAAAGTGGACAACAATAGGGCCTATGAAAATTTCTCAATTAATATTTAATAAATGAAGGAATGCACAAAGGAGTAACTGATCACATTGAAGATTTAACTACAAGGCACTTTGGGTATGTAAATGATCAATTATCTTCTTTTCCTTCAGGAAACTTAAACTTTCTGTTGCTGAGAAATATATTTATTACCATTTTGTTTGTTTACTTGTTAGCTTCAAGTCTCTCACCTGATTCCTTCCTTAAAGCATCGTCTCAGCCCATCGGGTAGAACTTATGCTTGCATCCGTCTCAATCCATTTGTCTGTGTCAAGGAAGTTCTATTGCCATAGATTAACCAAGCATCACTTCCTAAATGTTTTGATTATTCTGAATGTCTATCTCAACATGCAAGAGTAATCAAGTGCATTTATAGAAAGGGTTCAGGAAGAGATACAAGATAATAAAAACTGAATCTTGTTTAATGGAGCGTGCGATGTTCACTTCTTTAGATAATGAAAAAGAGAAGACAAGGATAGATAAGGAAAATAAAGATTAGCTGCTTTCCCTCACCTCAAACCTCAATCCTAATACATCTATAATAAGCCACCGTCTATCAGAGTAAAGGTAAATATTGAAAAATTAAGAGATGAACTGATAATGATTTATTAATATGAAATGATTTTCCAGTATGACCCAATTTGGATATAGATATAATTCATTAAGAGTAATTAGAAAACTGATTCACACTGAATTGTTTGGTGCCAAAATATAGTGTGTGTGATCCCAGTGTGTCGGGGACTCTCTTACTAGCCGTGGTTCTCAAACTAGCATGGGAAAGAATCATGAGGAGGGCTTGTTAAGGCATACATTATGGGCCCTGCTCCCAGAGTTTCTGATTCACTAGGTCTGGGATGGGGCCAAAAATTTGCATTTCTGACAAGGTCCCAGATGATGCTGATATTGCTTGTCTGAAGACTGAACTTGGAGAAACACTGTTAGACTAAAACCACTGAAAGAGGGTGGATAGTCTGTATCTTATTTGTCAGGATCCCTTTAAGGTATGTCTTACAGGTACCTGCAATTAACTCCACAATTAAAGTGCTTATTATCACAAATGCCTAAACACTAAGCTATATGTCAAATCATTGCTTAGCACAACCTTAAGTTAAAGCATCCACTGTATGTCTTGTTATCCAGCCAATACAGAGACTTGAGCCAGGCATTTAAAACCCTGTTTAAATAGATACAGTTACTATATCTAATCAACACAGCAGTGGGGCTTGCCAAAAACCTATAAAACTAATGGATTTGCAAGAAAATTACATCACCTTCAAATCAATGCTGGTAACACAGGTGGCATTTGTAAAAAGTAAAGAAACTGACATTAACACAGCCCATCTCTGCTGTCTGCCAGTGAGTATTCCAGCTTTGTTAAGGAAAGATGGTCTCCCTTCCAAGAATTATATTTAAATATTCCAACTTAAATCATTCTAAAACGGTGTAGGAGAAAGGATCAGTGACTTTTCTAAAATCTGTCAATTGATAGGTTGGGAATATTTGGGTCTAAGGACCATAGGGCTGTCCTTATCCAGCAATGGGTGAACGGTTTTTAAAATATGTGGATTTTTTCCTATTGAAACAAATAAAAGAATGACCCGTCTAACTCAAACATCCCTTGCTCCATCACCAAAGAGGCCTACAGAAATTACAGAGCACAGTTTAATGAGAAAGCAACTGAGGACATGCAGAACCTCTGCTCTGGGGACCTGCATTGCTTAGCAGATGGAATTAAAATTCTGATAAGTGATATAAGAGGTTTGTGAGGGAGGAAATTGGTGTGTGGTCACATTGTCTGCCTTAATCCCCTTCACTTTGCACTACCCAGGTTGTTGTTAAAACCAATCCGCGAGGAATCATTTTCACCTTGAAAACTGCAGATGTTCATGTGAAGCTTAGAAATAAAGCTCTCTGGAAAACGCTTTCCTGGATAATCCTGGAGAAATAGAAAGTACGTGCTGAAAGTATGCGCGTGCGCACACACACACATATGTGCCTGCTTGCACACCGCCCTCATAAAACAGCTATATGAAATTAGCATATTTCCTAGGAAGAGATATTGTGATATTGTATGCTACGATTTAATCAGCTACAAATCTATTCAAGCATAAAAATAGCTTATATTCCACTGACTGGGCTGCGTAAATGTTCTACCTACGTGACTAGATACTGACATAGAAATATTTGGATCACTTGGGTTTAGAATTACCTGTATACATTCCACTACAAACATTTTGTTACCTCCTTAAAAAAATAATAATTAGAGGGAGAAACTCACAAGCATGAGCCAACAATGGAAGGACCAAGTACTGACATGAATCCTATTCGGTCAGGGCCCCACACTTACGATATCCATTCACCTTAATTATTTCTTGTTCCAAATACAGCCACACTCGGGGTTAGGGTTTTACCATATGAATTTTGTGGACACATGCATTCAGCCCATAACAGGCATAGTGCCCATTAACAATGAATTTACTCAGCATTCACCTGTAGGCTTCTTCTAATTTAATCATGCAAAGAAAAGACAAACTATGAATTTTAAACACATTTCATTTTCAGCATTATCTTTGTTTACTGTGCTTCCATGGTTGATATTTGGAAACTAAATGAGGAAGTGTAGTTTTTGCGGAAACGTTGCTTCCTGCTTTAGACTGAATTACTTGGTTCTCCTCCCAGCCCAGAGATGGAGGCTGGTATCATTTCCGTATCATACAGGAGGAAACAGTCGCAATCCTGGCAACCAAACTCCCTCAGAACTTGAAAAAAAAAAAAAAAAAGGTGTCAGATCCGTCACAGATTTCTCCCAGGGCATCATCTGAGCTAGAGAAACTCCCTTTGTCCAAATTAGGTACTAATACTTTTTTGATGTAGAAATACAAAACAGAACTTGACTTCTTTTTCTGGTCCAAATTTCTTCCGATCATGTTATCTGTGAAGAAGGTAGATGATATCACCACAAAAATAAGGAAGTGAATTAGCACCATTTTCTCATTTCAAACCCAAAGCAAGCACCCTACCACACATCCATTTCCCCTCTCTGATTTTAGATTCAGCTTCCGGTCACTCTCTCCTTGTGTCTTAGCCTTTGATTTGCCATTTACTCCAATGACTCATGTTTTTCTCAATTAACAAATTTCCACACACACAAAACGATACGTATCCTCACGTCCAATACCGTCCTCCTTTTTCTAACATAAGCTTGATCTCACTTGGCCCCTGACGTGGGGATGACAATCATGAAGTCTTTACCCCAGAGTCGCTGCATAAACCAAGCAGTTTCTGCTCTGCAATGCCAGGTGCCATCATCCTCATCCACTTGTGATCTGAACGGTCTCCTCTGGAACAGCAGGTCACTATTGCAGCCTTCTGAGAAGAACATGTGAAAACATGGTGGAGAGAAGGTGGAATAAAACACTTTACTTGGAAGAATCTCAAGCACCAATATTTGCTAGGTTACTATATTTTATTTCTTTCATTTATTGATGCAATTTTATTTAATAGTGTGCTGCAGATTTAAACGAACCCAACACAATTTTCCCAATTATTGACCCTGCGGATAATCCTTTTACACACGTGTATGTAGGTACCCTCTATCAAAATGAGGAAAGCAGTAACTTCGAAGTACAGATGGAACACTTTGAACATGGGGCATAAAGCATATATAACATAACATCAAGTGTATGTCTGAGCTAACATTTTTCTGGTGGTGAGTGTGTCAACACAAAGCAGATCAAAGACTAAAAGACAGAGTGATAATGGTTTTCATCAGCTATATTCACACAATTCAAGTAAAGGCACAGATGGAAAACATTCCAATTGCAAAATGTTAACAGGCGGGATTGAGAGGAGAAAGAGCAATTAAGTCGAGCAATGAGCTATTTATGATTTCAGCTGCCTTGAATCTTGAATTTTCTTTACCAACATGTGGTTGTGGTTATTTCTTGAATGAGTTTTGGCCTAACGTATCCTAATAACAGGTTTTCAATTTGATGAAAAAAAGACACTTTTTTTTGTAAAATAATAATGATAATAATTAATAATGTGCTATCAATATAGGGGACTTTTAGTATCCTTTCATTCTTCCTGATGTCCATTTTTTGTACAATGGCTGTGAATCCATCATCTTAGCCAAATGTAATGGTAAATGAGTCAGAGTGATATGACAAAACCAACAGGAAGTTCTAGTTTTATATACCAGATTTTAAGCTTCTTGAGGGCAGGGACCAACCAATTTATTTGTACTCCCAGCATCTAGCATACTGCCTCTCAAATAGGAGAAAAGGTGCATTTTTGAATAAAGGAATGAATATATAACGTATACATGTTTAACCTATATTCAAATAAACAGAACATTATCAAACATATGAAGCAATAAAATTGTCCTAAATTTAATTTTTATTCTGTGATTCAGAAAGAACTAGGATCTTATCTCTAGTCCTCCATCAGTGGTATGCAAGGGAGCAATCAGATCTGGATTATTTTAGCTTTTGGTTATTGGTACTCTTGATGGGTACTGTAAAATTTGTTATCTTCTGATGGTTTCTAAAGAGCATTAAAAGCCTTTAAATCCTCCCCTTTCCTGTAAAATGGCTAAGAATGCCTTTCTTTGTTTTTTAACATGGCCTGGGCCTTGAGGAACATCTCTAGCAGTAATTAATAAAGATGGAGTACACAAGGCAAACTTTTTCCTAGAAGCTGTTATAAATATATCATTACAACAGCTTTTGGTTTCCCACATAAACTCTTCTCTCACTAAAAGAGTTATCAATTCACATCCACAGTGAGAATCTACCAAGGCCAGAATGATGTTCTTTGTTTATTTGTTTGGATTTTTGGGGGGTCAATTTAAGGCATGTGTATAGAAAAGCAAGAACTGTTGGTTAAAAAGGAGGCTAGCCTACAAGGAGGCTCTCTCACATTGAAGAAGGCCTATTCCCGCAGCTCTCCCCATGGTCCATCTTACTGGAATAGCCCACCAGCAGCTGGGCATATTTGGTAGGTCCTTTCACTTCTAGGACCTTCACTTAACAAGAGCTGAAGGGGTTATTTTAATATGGAGTTTATAATAACCAATAAAGGATTAATATGGGGGAAAGAAAATGACCTCGTGGAATAAACAATTTACAGCATATTCATTCACTCCATAAATGTTTATGGAGAACTGTCCATATGCCAAGAAATGTGCACCTAAACATGGTGCCATTTGCCTCTGTGCCCGTACATTAAATAAAAAGTAAGCAACACACAGGCATAATTGAAACCTACTAAATGGGATTGCCTCCTCACCGTGGAGTCGGCAGACTTATCCAGAAGCAGTGGGACAAGGGGTCCTGACTGGTGTGTTCATTCAGATCTTCCCTCATCATGACAATTCTATGGCTCTAGCTTCTACAGTCATTTGTGCAGACTGGCTGTGTTGTGCTTTGAAATCTTCTAAGATAACGATGGAGCGTTCTCGATCTCTGCCAACTACAGCTCTTCAAGTCTCATCCATATGTCCTCTATGCTTCTGCTGGTGACAATTCTTTCTTTGTACCACTCCTGATCCCTAATTACTACCGCCTAAACCTAAGCAATGTTTGTAACCATTAAAAGGTACAAAACCTTTTCGGTGGCTTGAAATGTTTGCAAATATGTCCCAACTTCAAGTGGGTGTTGGGTTGAGATTTAGAAGCCTCTTCAGAGTAAGAGGAAATAAAAATAACTTCTGAGATGAAAGCTTATGGTCATTTACCCCCATGTTTTACCTTTGATCCAGGAGAAAATTCTCTTCATTCTTCACCCCTTCCCATTCCCAGCCCTGTGGTCACTCTCCACTATTGCAGGAGAAGTCAAGAGATGGATCAGACCAGTTAGACACTTCATATATTTGCACTCATGTACAAGGCAAACCCCCTTTTCAGGTGAACTTCTCTTCACTAATTAAGGCCAAATTTCTTCTCTGTGAGACTATCAGTAGGTTGTAGAGTTTTCGTTGTTTTACATAGTATTCATATTACTGCAAAAGTACCTATATCCCACTCTAACTTAATTTTGAGTGTCTTCTCCAAGACATTATAACCCTCTTGAAGGCAGAGGGGATGTCTTTGTATTTGCACTCCTATTGCCCAGTTCGGTGACAGTTACACTGTAAGTTACCAGGGAAAAATATTTAGAAAAGAAATAAACGAGGTAATTAAAAATACAACTTTCTGCAAAAAGAATAATCTGTCTTCCTGGGTTTTTTGCTGCTTAACTGTTTCATGCCTTTACATATGGGATACATTAGTAACTAAAAGGGAAAGGGCAAACACTTATTTTTAATTAAAAAATCATGATGTGATGAAAGTTAAGAGGAAATCATATTTTTATTTTGAATAGCTTTATAGTGCTCAGGATACAGGTGAAGTTCAGACAATGAAAAGTCTTCCTATTTTCCACTTGGTTTCAAGCAAATGTGAAAACTAGATAACCGAGTGGCCTCACTTCCCTCTGCTTCTTTTGACAAATTTATCCAGATCACATTGTCATGGATCCACACTGAACAATCCAGGGTAACCAGCAGGCTAATGCAAATGGCCATCTGCTTGGCCAAAAATTGGTGAGTGCAGACTATGCTGCTATCCCACCGATAGCCATTACAAATTGATCAGGTCAAATGCAGTCCTTCTCAGAATGTATGACATTTCCCGCCACATTCCTCATTCTTACAATGTGTTGAAAGACACCTGACTTCGCATTTGCATCCTACCTAAACACGGTGATTTAGTAGTCTGAAACAAAGAGTCACTATAATATTGCTTGCAACTTGAGATAAATATTTTCTGCAAATGTGAAATCATGCTTCATGTGGGAGGAGGATATTTTAGAATAATGTCAACTGAGTTATGTTGGCTGATATTCACTTTGTTTTCAACTGTGGGCATAAACAAATGAACAGATTTATTCCTTCTGTCACCATTACCCTGACACAAGTCATAATACTCTAGAAAGCACTTAACACTTGGAAGAGTATATTTTAGAATAGGAATATTATGCCTTATTTTTAAAGGTTTTATAACCATTGGAGTTTCGGGGATCATGTGACTCTGGAAGCATATGAGCATATCGAGAGCTCTTCACGTCATGGGCACTGACTGGGATATATTTTCACTCATAGTTAGTCAACAAATGCCAAAAAAAAAAAAAAAACATGCAAAAAAAAATCTTACTCACCTTTGGCTATCTTTTATGGAACTCTCTGGATCGATGCTCTAAATATATTCTAAATATCTTTTTACTGCCTCTGGATTCTGAAGGGAATGTTCAAGCACTTTTAGATTTAATAGTGTTTGCCACTCATTCATGCCCATTTTTCTTAATCCTCTCTTTATGCTTTATATTGAAACAGTTCTTCATCCTATGTACATATTACAGACTGCTAAGGACAAGAATAGGCTAGTCCTGGGAAGAGGGATCGTCTTCAAACTGGGAGGTTTATTGCCATTAATGCTTGAAACTGTAAAAATAAAGTTTTAAGGAATGTACAAAAAAAGAATGGATGAAAGACAAAGCTAGGATGAAGCATAATCCCAAGGCAGTATAACATTGAGATTTGGAAGTATAACATAGCAGTTAAGAAGCAGAACTGTGGATTCACATCATCTGGTTTCCAACCCCTACTTTGCTTCTCTGTGTCCATCAGTTTTCACATATGTAAAATAGAGATAATAATAATGTCTTGTAGTTGTTAGAAAAATTAAATAAATTCATGCAAAGTAATAAAAATGTGCCCGAAGGGTGCCTGAGTGGCTCAGTCGGTTAAGCATCTGACTCTCGGTTTCTTGCTCAGGTCCTGATCTCAGTTTCTGAGATCGAGCCCTGCATCAGGCTCCGTACTCAGCATGGAGTCTGCTTATCCCTCTCCCTCTTCTCCTTCCCCCACTGTCACTCTTTCTTAAATAAATAAATAAATAAATAAAATCTAAAAAAAATGTGCCTGAGAAAAATAATAAGACCTTAATTCAGCTTAAAGAGCTAGGTAAGAAATGCAATGTACTATTTGACATTTGGCAAATGCATGTCATTGAACAAAAAGATTAAAAATACATGAAAGCACATACATGAGAAAGTATAATCACAATTATAATAATGCATTTTAGATACTTGACCTGTATTCACTTAAGAAGTATTATTGAGTACTTACTGTGGACCAGGCATTGTGAGCTATTAAAAGACATGGTCCCTATCTCCCCCCAAGTAGTTTATGGAGAAGGGAGAAGAGGAACACCAAGAACAATGCTATGAGGAAATGCTTTGTCAGAGACGAGAGAAGAAGGGACTGTCCAGGCAATTTAGCATGTGTGCCAGACTGTAGGGTAGAAAGGCAAGAAATAACAAAGAGCCTTCACTGTCATATTAAGTGGTTTGGTTTTTAACCTTACTAGTGGGAAGCATTTGAAGACCGTTTTTCAGCTCACGGTCTACATTGGGGGAAAGGAATGGAGGAACGTATAGGTGAAGGCAGGGAAATCACTCAGGTTGCCATTTCAGGAATTCATACTCTGGGAGGGAGCCGATTACTCTGAACTAAGACAGTGGAGTTGAGACAATGAACAGACAGAAGATCTGAGAGACATTAAGATGGAAGAATATACAGAGAATGTTGTCACCAATTGGATTGAAAATTTAAGGGAGAGGGAGAAGTTCAGCCTATATCCCCAAGTTACCTGATTTAGTTAACTGGGTGGTTGAATTTATCACTAATCAAGAGGAAGAACATGGGAGGATTAGGTAGATTTAGGTAAGATGGTACTGTTTCCAGATTTGCATCTAGTTAGACAGATTCATATGTAAATTTCTGCAAAATGAGCTTAGTTGACAGGAAAAGATACTTGTTTATTACACAGAAGAGAGCTCTGCAGTTGGGAGTTACCTCATAAAAATGGTAGTTGTAACCACGAGAGCCGTATTTTCACCCAAAGGGAGTGAGTGGAATGGGACAAAAACAAAGGCTAATGATGAAATCCCGAGGAATGCCAACAGTTCACAGGTAGGAATGGGAACGTACTGAGAATTGTCAAGAATGCCTGCAGGAAAACTGAGACAAAGTGGCGTCACTGATATACGTTCTTTGTCATTAGCACCTGAAAAGTCAGGTACAGTCCATGACTGTCATGGAGTGTCCAGGTGGGGTTGCTGAGGTGAGTGTTCACAGGGAAGGTGCAGCAGTGTGGAAGAGCTAGGAGTGCAGGTTGCTCTTTCTAGAAGTTTGGCAGAGTAACAGCTAAAGGGAGATGTGTGGCCTTTGCTTTCGTGAGGCTGTTAGATTTAGATTTGAGCATGTTTGGCTGCTAGATGGCAAAGGCTACCTGAGAGGAGTAGACAGTGTTTGCAGTAAAATACGGTGGGATCCAGAAAACAGAGGTACAGATATAGGAAAGGAAAAGCATGATGGTTTGGGATACAGTTTGAGGTGTTCTTGACTGACATTCTCTACGAAAAAGGAAATGGATGCTTATCTCTGGAGAATGATAATGAAGGAATGACATAGAGGGTTTGAAAGGAGGGTTGACGGCAATAGTTGATGTAAAGATTAGGAAAAGGAACCAGTGAGGAAAGGATCGCTGGTTGGCATCCCAAGCCCAGTAGGATGGCTTTGTAATGGTGGCACCATTCCTCGTGCTAGACTAGACCACAGATCTCACTTGTAGGCTTGGCGGTCTAATGAAGAAGGTACAATAAAGCAGCGCTTTTTGCAAGCTATGCGAGCCCAGGGATAGTTGATAAATGGGACTGCTCTGATTGGCAGAATCCATACCCTGTTGTAAACACCTGGGGAGAAGGGGTTAAGAATTTGGGTATTGCTCTTGTGGAGGGAACCACACAGCCCCCATAGTGCAGACACCCCTGAGTGATCTCAGATCTATAGCTGGGTATCCTTGGCTACACCTTCCTAAGCCATCGGCGCACAAGACTTTCTTGAGAAACATCAATGATTCCAGACTTAAAGAGATATGGCTTTTGAAGTTAGGTAAAGACCATGATGTCTTACCCACAGTGAGTTGTTAGCAAGCATGATATAAACCTCTTCATGAGATTCAATCTAATAATATCTTTACATTTAGGGATAAAGCCTTATAAAAACATCATGATTACTTATAGACTTGTCCCATTATATGTCTGTCCTTCAGTCAGAGAAGTCTGAATGTTCATATACACCAGGGAGTATGTTTTGTTTTCTGTTATTAAAGCATATTTTGGATTCATATTTTTGTCACATTTTCTTAAACACATTATAACATTTATTGCATTCACCATTTTTCTTTCTCAACAAAAGGCAGCATCCTCAAGGGAGACAGGAACAGAGTACTAAGGAACAGAGGAATCCTAGGATAGAGTCCCAGTCCGACCACTTATTAATGTGCATTATCTAACCAGCCAGGTAACCCCTCAAGCCTTGCCTTGGCTTTCTTCCTTGTTAAAAAAAAAAAAAAAAGGTTTGACTAGATATCATGATGGTTTCCAGTTCTAAAAATCTTGTATAAGATTTTTAGAAATTTCACTTTGCCAATTTGAACTGTAGCATGAGAAGTCCAACAACCAGGAACACCTGCCATTAGGGTAGGTAGCAGACCATGGCCATAGATTCTAGAAGCCCAATACTGACCCCAGAATTTTACATGGCAGCAGCATAATCGTTCCTACCAGGATGTTCCATTAATGCGTGACTTACTGCCAGGGGATTCACCTGCTGACACAGTAAAACTCCTAACTGGAAGCATTAACATTGCAATGTCAGGTGGGGGAAAAAATTGTTCATAAATTCCATAAACGTGCACTGCTTTCTTTGGGGTCCTGGTTGCAAACTCATGATTTATGCTGTGTACAGTAGGCCATCAACATATCCCACTGGGAAATTAGTTTGCAATTTAGAATCGTTTCAAAGTACAAGTGATTCTCAAGTCATTTTCTGAGGTTAAATGAGAACTCTTATTGCTTTCTGTGGGCTCAGAGGGAATTTTGAGCTACCGTGTTCCCTCCTCCCCCCAGCTTCTGCTGCACTGTCATGATTTTTCTTTCTTACGTGTGCTTCGGTGCTAAATTTTTTTTTTTCTCCCAATTTTTGAAAGCCAGTAAGTGGGATGGTATTTGTTGCCTTTTCTCGCTTGCTGGGACCTCGGAAGTACCTTCCTTTGGATTACTGCTTTCTTCCGTCGGAGACTCTCCGGACCGGCTCGCCTCGCCAAGCCAGGACTGATTTTGGAAGATTGAGTGGCATCCACTCTAGGAGGCAGTGAATCAGAGTCATCGTCCCTCTGAGTGTGTTCCAGCCTTCTCGCTCCAGGGGCCAGACGGTGGAGCAGGGACGCCGCAGCTGCGCTGAGGGCAGGAGAGTATCTAGTAACTCCGGGGAATGGAAATCACAGGTTCAACTTGGCTTATGAGCCCGGAAGCAAAAAGCAAATTATTAGGATAAAAAGGTTCCACTGACACTTTTCACTTTCACGCACCCCTCTGGTTATTTGAGTCTTTCTTTTAGAACTTCCTTAAGCATTTTTTTTTTTTTTAAAGATTCTATTTATCTATTTGACAGAGAGAGATTGAGAGAGAGAGAAAGCATAAGCAGGTGGAGGGAGAGGGAGAAGCAGACTCCCCACTGAGCAGGGAGCCCCACGTGGGACTCGATCCCAGGACCCTGAAATCAAGACCTGAGCCAAAGGCAGAAGCTTAACAGACTGAGCCCCCCAGGTGCCCCAAGAATTTTTTAAAAACTTGATTTCATTGGTAAAATGTGGGTGTGCCCCCCCTCCTACCCCCAGTCCTACCTTAACCCGGGAAAGCTGGCCTCCAACCTCCTGGTAGGTAATTTATAACCTGATATTATCCTTAGGGAATAAATACCATTATTTTAAGTGTATTGGTTTACCTTTTGTCATTCCCAGAAAGTAAAAATTAATCCACAGTGTGAAGATCTTGTAGGATTTTTTTTTTTCCTTTCCTCTGTTCTCAGCAAGTGTCTGAAATTATTAGGTATAATAAACCAAGATCAAACAGAAAATAAACCAGTGTTGTTAAGCCACATCAAGTGGCTCTCCTCCCCCGCCTGGGCAAGAAGCACTAGAATTTATCTGAAATCAGGATTTCAACATCTCTAATGCATTGGGGGAGTGCTTCCATACGCATGGACTCAAAAGTATACAAACCAGAGGAGATTAAGTGTTTAGTTTCAAAACACATGAAATCACTAGTTTAAACATAGAAACTACACACAAAGAGAGCAAAGAAACAATGAAAGCGAGAGATCAACAGAGTAAATACCACCTAGAAAATACTAACAGTCTTAAAGGTCAGAAATCCTTAGTCAAACAAGAAGACCCATTCATTAAAAACAATCAGTTAAGGGATAAGCTGAGAACAGCACACTGCAAATTCCCTTTAAAAGCAGAAGTTATTCAGTGAAAAGCCATTAGCTATGTGCCCTCGAGGTAACTAAATAGAGCAGGTAACAATCAGAAACTGAAACCCAAAGAAGAAACCTCCAAAAATCGGTGAAACTGGGAACTGCTTAAAGCAGAACTTCAAAAGCACAGGAGAAAGGCTTTTGTTGTGTGGATATCCACCCTGAAGGTTCAAAGGTTCGGGGTGCCCAAGCTCTTGGGTACTGCATGGAGGAAGAACCAAACTATTCGCTCAATTCAGGGTCCTGAGTGAGTCTTCACAGGTTGACCTTGGCTTTAAATGCTTTCCTTAATGACAGATCATTTGAGTCTTTTTCTATCACTATTTGAATGTGAAAACTCTTCAAAAATATTCCCCCTTTTCCTTCAAGCTTTGAAAGAAGCCGATGTTGGATTGGTTTGCTGATGTCTTGGGTGGTTTTGGTTTTTTTCAACTCCTCTTGGCCTTTGCTCGGTGAAATCATGTTAGGTATGAAACCTGACATAGACAACATCTTCGAACCTTTAAGAACACTCAAGTTGGGTGGTATTTATAAAGACATTTCTCACATGTCCAGCAATTCCTTTTCCCAGGCTTTCATGTCATGATTTTTACTTTTAGGTAGCATACTAATTATTTATCATGAAAGCTAATCATCTTCTCATGGGTATGGAGATAGGCCGAACCCATTAAGACCTTTCAACTCACAAGGACAGTGTCTTATTATTAAGGCAACTTCAGAGATGCCCACATGTTGAATGTTTCATGACAAAGTGAGTAGTTTATAAATAAGTATCCTACAGTGTGGCAAAAAAAAAACGCAATAGGACCTGCTCTCGTGACTTTTCCATTTTCATATACGTTATTTGAGCAAGGGAAGAATTAGTTCTCTAGAAGGAGGATCCCACTTCTAACCTCTCAAAGTTGTAACCTACCTTGGCTCTGTAATAGAGCTTTCCTCGGAAGGTCAATCATAAATTGCAAAAAATGGGAATAAATATTTCTTCCTTTCCTCCCTCCCCAAAATGCTGAGCTTTGCTTAAAAGCCTGATTCTCAACCACGTGCCAAAGGATGCTTTCTCTACCTAAAGGTTATATAACTAAATCCTTGAAAATAATTCCATAGAGGCAACGTCCACGGCAGGCCAATGTTTTCCAGATCACTAAAACCTAGTGTAATGGTACGCTTGCAGGTGAACTTTTATAAAACATATTATTGAAATCAATAAAAACTCAATGACTGCGAGGCAGCAGGAGAATTATGCTCATGTAGGTGGGTTGCACTGAGGCCCTAATTATGAGGATCACAACAATCAAAGTGATTTTTTTTTTTTTAAGGACAACATACTCGGGCTCATAAACCTGCTACTCTAGCATACGTACACATGGCCGTGGATCTGGAAGGAACGATGCGGTTATAACATCTTTAGAGGAAATTGTTGAAATAGGGAGTTGAAAAAACACAGAGCATCCTTTTCTTCATCTGATGTTCACAAGTCTGTCCGTGTCAGCAGCTCAGTCTCAAGACAGTCAAAACAGAGCCCTTCAGTTGACCTCATTCCCCCAAAGCTTTGCTGCTTTGCCACTCGGGGATCAACATTTTGGTGAATTTTTAAGTTTTATTTCTCAGGGCAGAGAGCAGGAGAGACCATAAATGCACTGCCACACTGATTGGTTTGGCTTGCTTTCTTCCTTTTTCAAGTTTCTTGGAAACACGGTGGCCCTCCCTGTGTAGGTTTTTAAAGATCTTCTGTCTGCACGCCCTTGGAAAAGAAAAAAAAAAAGAAAAAAAAAAAAGGAAAAGAAAAAGCAAAAGCAAAGTTTCTGTGGCACGTGGCCAGAGTTGGCTTTAAAAAGCTGCTAATTTTGAACTCTCTTCTCTCCATTAGGGCCGTGTAAGAATTATGCACACAAGGCTGAGGCTTTTCTCTGCTTAGAAAACATCTGCATTCAATTAGAAATATGCCTGAGTGTTGTGTTAATTCTGCAGAACCAAACAAAGTCATTTTTGTTTAAACTCTTTTCGTACTACGAGGATGAGAGGTTACGGGAGAAAAAAGGGAAAAAAAAAAAAAGCAAGCAGTAGAACAAAACTGCTATGGAGGCAAATAAGAAGTTCCTTCTTGAGAAGATAGACCCCATTTTTTCCCAGAATTTTCTTCTCTGCACTTCTCTCTTGGGGATTGATGGTGGGAGGAAGCCTACTCTTTCCTCTAAAAATGCAACTTTTAAATCAATGGAAGTGATGAATCCCTAAATTCTACACCTGAAACCAATTTTACCATATATGTTAACTAACTAGAATTTAAATAAAAACTTGAAAAAAAAAAATAAAGCCATGGAACATTCTCCAGATTCCTCCAAAATGAATTTGCCCAAAGAGTTGATGTGTTTGGCAAATGAGCAGTAGCATTTTATTTTTAATTTTGTGGAAAGCCAAACAAATCAAAAACTCTATTTATAGTCCATTGGGTGCATTTCACATCACTTTCACAATTCCTATATATGATTGGTGTGCTGACCTCAAATATACTAAAAACAACGATTTCTGTTGAGACCCACATCATGTGGTGAACATCAGCACCCATGCCCACTTTTTGTTGACATCGGTAGCACTGAGTCTACTGGAGTTTGAATTTATCGCTCTCAAAGAAGTCTTTGGCTAACCATAGATTTAGTTGCTGCACAAGTCCAGTAGAACTACACGTTGGTGAAGCTGATAGTCCCTAAAAAAGGAGACTTCATTCATTCCTTTGAGCTTAAAGTTAAGTCTTACTGTTTCTCAGGTAGGTAGGGAAGGCAGATGAAGACCCTATTTTTGTTTGATTGAGTGTTAAGGGATAGGATTCAGCCCTTAATCCACAACATCCAAAACTGCCCTCAGGTTCTTTCAGGTAGGTAAAAATATTTAAATCTCTGCTATTTAATCCTTATCAAAATGTGAGCTGTGAAGAAATGTTTGTGGATGGAGGCTTGATGGGCATGCTAAATATTTATTCTTTCATGTATTTTGACTCTATCTTTGGATCAAACCAAGGAACTGGGCATTGAACCAAAATGTTTGGCACCATCTTTATTGGTTTTCACTAAATTGTCCAGTAACTTTATGCCAGTTGTCTATATTGAAAACACCATAAGAAAGAGCCCAATAAAATGTGTCATTATACTTACTGTAGGATTATTTCTATTACGTTTTTTGATACTTGTTTATGAGAAGCCATGGGAGACATTTCCCAGATTTTGAGTTTGGGGTATTTTTTCCTGAATTATGGTTTTCTCTGTTTTTATTTTTGAGTCTTAGGAACACTGTGATTCTTGTAATTGATACTAGGTCCCTTTTTGCTTTAACTGCTAA
This sequence comes from Halichoerus grypus, assembly GCF_964656455.1. Taxonomy (NCBI): domain Eukaryota; kingdom Metazoa; phylum Chordata; class Mammalia; order Carnivora; family Phocidae; genus Halichoerus; species Halichoerus grypus. The sequence continues at coordinate 139,455,718 of NC_135720.1, read as the reverse complement.
AAGCTTTGAGGCCAAATTTGTGACTTGCCTTTAGTAACTACAGTGTGTCCATTCCATATATTTATACTCCTATTTATCAAGGGGTTAATTAGAGCATCACCCGAGAATCCCCCTTACTCTGTCTCTCTCAACTATTTTTTTAATCCTTTTTATGTTTATTTTTGTAAACTCTGGCAATTCCTTTGTGAAATAAGTCAGGGAATTTATAAGTAAATCAATAACTAAATCTAGGTTAAGCCCTGATGTTGAAGTGCAAGACTATTGAACCGAAGCCTTACTTGTGAGTGCTTGCTATGTAATAGTTTTACAAAACTATTTAATTTTTGTATGATGTTTATACCGGACCACTTTTTGTTTCATGTCCAAAATGTTAAAGAGTGAATGAGATGAAAAAGACAATTTTGAAGGTGTAAAGAAACTCAAGTACAACATCTGAAATATTATATAATTGGCAAGGAGGACATAAAAGAATGAGAAAGAAATTAAGATTACTTGACTTTAAGGGGGGAAATGATGATAAAGAAATTAAATAATAGTATTCGAGATGTCAGCCATCGTGACAACTGTTGTCTATCTCCTTAGAAAATAAAGCCTACGTAAAAATAAGAGGAATTAAGCTTAAAAGTCTGAAATGAACATTGGGAAGATGGTGTTGTGTGCTTAAATAATATTTTACTAGAGAACTTTATGCTGGAATTTGCCCATTACCTTCCGTGTTATCTCTGTTTGCTGATGTCTCGCTAGTGTGGCCATGTTTATAAACGTGAAGGAAGCGTACAACTAAAACACAAGAAAGTTACAATGTTCACATTATTCCACTCGTTTTCAGATGTGAAAAGATAGGCCCAATCTCTTGACTACTGGTCCAAACTGATTTTTCTTTGGTTTTCAGGAAGAAGAAGATGGGGATGTAAGCTCTAGCCTAAATAGAAAAAAAAAAAAGAAGAAAAATGATAAACATTAAATATACAGTCCACGTTTTTGTGTCTGTTCTATTGTCTTTATATATAGTATAAAATATATATACTTATGAAAAATGTCAGAGGCCACAGAGTTCCCACCATTTTGTCCAATCACAAAGGACTATTCTATTTCTCACTAAAAATTCCTTCTGTCTTCCTACTATCTGGCAATATTTCATTGAATTTTGAAATGATAAATGAAAACAGAGTATCAGTCATTTAGCTCTTTCCAAAATCCACACGTGCTGGTCCTCTGCCACCCAAACTCCATTTCTATATGATATCAAAGAGGGTGTTTTTTAATAAAGAAATAATTGGTGTATAAGCAAAGAGCCATTGCCCATCTTAACACGGAAAGGGGTTTTTAGTAGAAAATTATTTAAGATCAGATCTTCCTGGAGACTGAGGTAACCACAATAAACTATCACTTAAATGATTTATCCTACTTTATCTCCATCAACAATTTGGGAAGTACTACCTAGTAATTGTATATGTCCCTTTATATTTTTCAAGGAATACTAATATTTTATCCCGAATCCATATTAACACAAAAGATTTTATAATTTATGGAGAAGGGTAAGAACAGTAGAGGGAAAACAGTTGAAAGGCAAGAGGATATCAAATCTTTCATGTTTTCCTATGTGGATTTTTGTTGTCATGAGTTGTTCTAAATTCATCATTATTTCCCACGTGAGTACTACCTGGGTAAATTATGGCTTACATTGCCCTCCACTTGAAATGAAAAGCAGATTGTATGGCAGACTTGAATTATCCTCCAATATTGCGTGATATATGATCCATCTCGATGGGAAACTATTGTATATATTTCATAGTTATGATTTCCAAGATATCAAACTCCTCATTATCTTCCCGTGCTAGCCAGCTATAAATGCCAAAACACTCTAGCTTCCAGAATGCGCTTTTTGAAACTTATAGTCCTGAGCTCTGTGTATGTTTAGCATTTTATGGTGCTGTATAATATAGAAATATCATAATACTTTATCAAAACCCCAGCTAGACTATTGACGGTATAGGCTTCATTTAATTCCTGGATGCAGCAGACGTTCTTTGGCATTTCCTATATGATATAATAAGCACCAAATGCAGTGCTTAAAATGAATATTTAAAAAATCAATCAAGCTTGAAATTTAATTTTATCTAATTGGTTTGCTATATTCTAACAAAATTGAATGACATAAAAGTTTCACCTACCCTATATAATTTCATATTTTCTCCAATCATAAAAAATAGATTTTTTTTTTCTCTTTTAACTTCCTTTGATATGATCTTTTAATTTACTAAGTTTACTTAACCCTCTCTGATATAGGTTGAAGAAAGTGTGTATCATCCTCCCAGGGTAGTAATCACACGTGCAATATAATTTTACATCCGCCACTCTATTCATGCTTCGTTTCTACTGTGAATCTCCAAGGCAATTAGAGCACTTGAAGAGGACTTTGGTGCAGATGGCAAGAACGGATTGTTTTTTTATATATACATTCCTGAAATTGGCTGAGCTAGAAGATATATACATCATCACTTCTGCTCCCCTAGAACCTTCTGGAATTAGGCACCTCATCTTTGGTTCATCCTCGGACAGAAAGGAGCCATCAGCATGACTCACACCACAGTGAATATTATCAGTACCTCCAAGAACAAGTACGTCTCAACGAAAAATATGAAAGCAACAACAGCAGGTGGCTTATAAGCAGACCACATAGGGAAATATATTTTTTACATGTAGTTAGTATGTCTGCTTGAAAAAAATAAATCTACGGAAGTAGAAGAATACCCATAGCGAAACCGCCAAAAGAGTGTGAAGCTCATGTGTGTTTCTGATTAGCTAACATTTCTGATTTAGTATACTGACATGGCTGTGTTTCCTTAGCCAGCTGGGTTTATTGAATTTTTTTCTTAAAGTTAAAAAAAAGAAGAAAAAAGACAAAAAGTGTATTTACTAAAACCATTTTATTATTGCTATTTTACCATCATACCAAATAATTACTTTGCTGGTGTTTTATCTCTTTTCATTTCTTTCTAATAGTAATATTACCATAAACTTATATCCAGAAATCACAAGGTAATGAGAATTCAAACATGTTGAGCCTGACCAATTATCAAACATTGCAAACTACAGTTACCATATTCATGACAGCTAAGAAACACATCTACCTGCCAATCCTACTGTGTAAACACAGTAAACTCTTGGAATTCTCCTTCTTACTGTAGAAAATACTGTTTGAAAATGTCATTACCCAAGGATCTTTTTGAAATCCTGAGACTCAAAACAGGGCTGAAAACTCTTCCAACCAATTTTGTATTATTGTCTAAGATGGTTCAACCAGTTAATTGGTTGGCACAGGGAAACATGGGTCACCGTGTTTTCCTCAGAATGAAAATTTCTGTGATGAGCCAGACAAACTAAATGAGTTTATGAAACTAAAACGATAGCCTTAAGTTATGCTGGTTGTCCAAGCCTCTAATGGTATGACTAGAGAAAACACTTTGAGAAACAAAATCCATACACCCCGCCCTCACAAAGATTTTGCTCCGACCAGCATCACTAACAATCCCGAGAGCCCACATTTCTGGTTTCTTTAATTAAGGAAAATTCTTATTTAGCTGTAAAGACTTTGGTTGAAATTATGCAATTGAAAATTATAGATAAAATGGAAAGGACTGTGCACAGACTGTGTAAGAAAATTATTTTCTCTCAACTGACTGCATGTAGCTGTTTTTGGACTAACTGGGAATGTCTCAGTTTTATCCATGTATCTGATCCACATTCAGATTAATCCTACTGTTGTGATTTATGATGCCCTCAGTTTCATATTTACTGCTAGCTCAAACTAATAAGCTCTCTCTGGACCAGTGCCATGACACCAGGTCAACGCCCAGTTAATCACGCCATTGTGTTTCCACACATTTTGCCCTATGAATTATCTACAATGATAATTGATTAAAAACACATCTTGTATGATGTCATTTTTTTAAAAGGAGCAAATTCAATTTTTCAAAGAAAGCTTGTTTTAGGTTTGTACAAGACACTTTTGGAACATCTTAAATCATTTTATTAAATACATTTTGCTTTCAACAAAATATATATATATTTAGGATCAGCATTAATGACATTAAAGTTTCTTCTTAGTCTCCACTTGTAAAGCCACAATGCTTTGAGTTCCAAATGTCAGCAAGAACTAGATCATATCAAAACATAAAGAGAGAGGGTAGTATATGGACAGTTTTACTTTTGACCTACACTACATAAATCTATTCTTCATATTCTAAACTTTATTGAGAGTAACCATTTTTTTTTTTTTTTTGTAAATCACATTAAAATGTTCAGGATAACAGCATTACAACATAAGATATTATATGTACTACTGATTTTTCAGCATTGAGACTAATTTCTATTAAATCTCTCCACATATAGCATAGTGTATCCTCCCCCCTTAAGAGGATGCCTTATCTTATTTTGCAATTTCCTACTATATTCAGCATATCTTAAAAGGAGAAAGTCAATTTTGGACACATCTTTTCCAAGTAAAGCAGACCCAGACCATACCAAATGTTGAAGATGTATAAAAGAAGTTAAAGATAGTGCCAAAATATTAAACCAGGAAACAAAAGGTTTTATATCAATTTCTGATTTTCTACATCCTGACCTTAGGAGAGTTGCTTTGCTTTTGTATCTATGTTCCTTAGAGTAAATATAACCTCTGTGTACTGACAACCCCAAATATATTACATTATGAAGATAATTATGAAGTTTAGCCACGGGCTGCCAGAAACAATCAGATCCACGAATATTGTGTGGTTGGTTTAACTACATTTATATTGTTTACATGGCACATAATTAAAAGAACAAAGAGAACAAATCCATATTCTATTGGCTTAAGGGTCTGCAGGAGTGCCTTAAGCAAATGGTTTTTAAATCAAAGTGAAGAGATTCTTTTTGGAAAGGAGATTGAGTATGGGGAAGATGTGGGAGAAATTAAAAAGAGCAAATAGAGAAGTAGATCTATGCAGACAGTACTGGGAAAATTCCACTAGTAATGCAACGTTGGCTCCATTGTTGGCCTTCATTTTCAAAATTGTTTTGCTTTATGTCCATATTCCCATTCACCATTGCTTATTTTTGTAAAAACTATTAGCTCTGGGTAAGCCAGCAATCGTAGGCAAACTTTAATCACTAGTATCAATGTCTACCCTCCCTTATTTGACTTTATTTTATCTGCAAAATGACTGTAAGGGATTGATGACGAAAACTGTCCTGTGTTAATGGCTCCATGCACTCTACATTGCCATTTCTTTTTCTTTTACCTTTCAAAGATCTATTCGTTTTACAGAGAGAGAGAGAGAGGAAGAGAGAGAGCACAAGCAGGAGGGTAGAGGGAGAGAGAGAAAATCTCAAGCAGACTGAGCCTGATGTAGGGCTGGATCTCTGACCCTGAGAACACAACCTGAGCCAAAAGCAAGAGTTGACTGCTTAACCGACTGTGCCGGCCAAGCATCCCTCCATTGCCATGTCTATAGCAAACCCATTTCATATTACAAAGTCATTTAACTTGAGGCTCATAATATACAACCACATATGCCATCATCCAATTGCTATCCTCTTTCTACTGAGTTCTCGGTTAGACCCTCATACTCACAGGGAACTGGGCAAATGCACCTCCAGGTTTCCAGCCTTCTCACTGGATCTACAGTAACTCTTCAAATCTCAATTTACCATTTGGATTATTCAGTCAAAATCCTAGTTATTTCATCCCTGAGATGAAATACCTGAGGCTTCTGTTTTAGTAAATCTGAGTTCTAAGATGATCTTTTCTGCTAATTCTATGGATTACTTGAGATTTGGCGGCCTTAGTTATTTCCTGATTAATGAGGAGAACAGCTTGGGTTGGATGATTGCTGAAGTCCAGACAATTTAAAATTGGACCAATAACCTTCCTTGTCAGAATTTTCCTTCCTCTTTTTATCTCCATTTTGTCCACAACCCTATCAATCACATCCATCTCCACCAATATGGAAAACATAGCATTGTCTTTTCCATTGTCTACAACCAATCCATCATTAACTGGGTTGCATTTAGTTTCATAGTATAGCTAATATCTGTTCCTAAAATATTATGATCCACTCTCCCATACTGGGTTCAAATATAAAGGCATCATCCCCATCTTATGTCCCTGGCTAGCTCTGAGGAATACACTGACCACACTGACCAACTGACCCACTCTCCATCCACCAGCAACCTACTCATTGACAGGGTCCACCTTTAAGAGTCAGAGGTATGTCTGCATAACTTCTGACTTTCAAGGCTGCCCCAGCATCTCACATCTAAATGTCATTCCTTAATCCAACTTCCAGAGTGTAGTTAAAGTGAAAGTTTTTTCCTCCTAAACCTTGATGAAGACAACTGATAGTGAATATTCAAATTATCCCTTAGGTTTTGTTATGCAATTCAAGGATGTTAAGCAAACAGGGCTCATAGATCACCCTTTCAAGAATCTTGTCCAACTCTGGAGGCATCTTTAAGCTTTATTTCATTGGTCAATGGCACAACACTTTAGCAGAAACTGTCATCCAATGTAAATATGAATAACTTTTTTCTTTATTGAAAGCATCATTTTAAGTTCAACAAGTCATCAGTTTTTAAGTTTCCTTTAAAGCATGAGAGAGCCCAGCACAGAATGAGCCTGAGGATGGGTATGAATCCACTGATAAGGACTCAGGCCAGATTTTGCAGAATAAGTTGAGTCAGCAGAACATCCCAGTCTCTGAGACTTTCTATTCTTTGCCATTAAAAATCTTGCTCAAACCAAATATTTTTCACCAGTCATTGGCTTGGTTCTTTCTGCCAGTTTCTCAAGTTTCTGTTAGCAATTAGCTTGTATCAGTGGTTCCAAAGGCTGTTTATTTGAAAATCCCACAGCAATTTCCAAGCCCCCAGGGATCCAGTTTCGCTTGTGGAACTAGAAACTTCGAATTAATGCAAACTTGGCTGCCATCAATCTTCTCCACACTTCCAGAAGTGACTTCTTAAGAGATAGGGGTTCCATAGAGGTTGGGTTAAATGCTCCCAAGCAGCAAATGCAGAGAACAATTTTTAAAGATTTCTTCTAGCTGGTGAACACGTATACACACTCATAGAATCTTCTCTCTCTGGAGTATAGAGGCCAGGAGCACATTCTCTCTTGTACAGCACTTTGGACCTCAGTGTAAATTCCACTATATCTTTTTGTTTTTTTCTCATATGTGTGTGTGTGTGTTTTAATGTGTATGTTTTGGGATGTATGTATGCGTGCGCGTGTGTGTGCTTTAGTTTGTTTCTGTTTTTTGAGAACTGTCATGCTTCAAGAAGCTTGCCAACCCCACCCACTCCTTTTTCTTTACAGTATTTTCCCCCAAAATCGGAAAGTCTGATAAAAATAAACTCTTGTCTCAAGCCTAGGATAATAATTTGAATTGGAGGTAAAACTGAGAACCTTAAATTCAGCAACCCAGAGGTTAGGCCTCATTATTTACCCCAATTTAACTGGGCTTCACGGTTGCTAAGTGGACTTGGATTTCAAAGGAATATAGCCTGGAAAATAAAAATTAAAACCAAATCATCAAATTTTTACATTGAATCACAAGGACATATTAAAGTCCTAGTATAAATACATACATGCAATACTAATGCACAGAATAATATCTCTCTCCATCACTGTCTCCCCAAAAAGTATTCACTTGAAATTCTGAAATTCTCTTACCCACGATGAAATCCTAATACAGAGGATTCTTACCTACGGCCAGTATAGGCATCCTTCTTTCTCCTTTCTCTCTCAGTTCTTGTTAAGCTTCTTCTAATGTGTATTAACCAGGCCTCTGTAACTTAATTTTTTTCCTTATTAACTAGAATATTACAAATAAATTTACTTCATCTTGACCTCCCCCAAAAGTCTCATTCCATTACAGAATCGTTGAAAACTCCAAAATCTCATCTATATTTCATCATCTCAAAAGTGCCAAATTTGGGGGCTCCTGGGTGGCTCAGTTGGTTAAGCCTCCGACTCTTGATTTCAGCTCAGGACATGATCTCAGGGTTGTGAGACCGAGCTCTGTGTGAGGCTCCGTGCTCAGCAGGGAGTCTGCTTGAGATTCTCTCTCTCCCTCTCCATCTGCCCACCCCCTTCTCGCACGCATGTGTTCTGTCTTTCTCTCTAAAAAAAGAAAAGTGCCAAATTTCATCATTTAAAACAAGTTTGGGTGTAATCTATCCTGAGGTACAATTCCTCTCCATCTGTGAACCTGGAAACTAAAGATATGCTATCTTTTGCCAAAGTACAAAGGTAGAAAATGCATAGGTTAACAGTTACAGATATTCTTATTCAAAATGAGAGAAAATGGGAAAAAACAATAATAGGACTCACTAGACTAGTCCCAAGCAGTTTCAAAACCTAGTCAACCAGACGTCATTGGGTATTAAGTCCAAGGAACAACACCATGTAGCCCAGCTCCACCTGTGGAGTAATTCCTGCTTTTTCATGGAAATCAATGAACACAATACACTGTATCAGTAGAATAATAAACAAAGCACACACGATTATCTCAGTTGGAGCAGGACAAATAATTTGACAAAAATCTAACACTGTCTCATGATAAAAATGCTTAAAGACTAGAAATAGAAGGAAACTTCCTTAATTAAAAGGACTATCTATGGAAAAAAACATAGCTAATGTCATAGTTATTGAGGGAAGACTGAACACTGTCTCCTAAGATCGGGAACAAGCCAAGATGTCCATTCTTGCCACTTCTCCAAGGCCCGAGCAATCAGACAAGAAATAGAATAAAAGCTATTCTGATTGGGGAGAAAAAAATGAATATCTTTATTTGCAGATGGTAATCTCTTACATGTAGAAATCCTAAGGAATCCACTGAAAAATGATGAGAACTAATGAATGTGTTCAGCAAGGTTTCTGGATACAAGGTCAGTGTACAAAAATCAATTGCATTTCTATACACTGGCCATGAATAATCTGAAAATAAAATTAAGAAAATAATTGCATTTATAATAATACCAAAATGAATATAATACTCAGAAATAAATTTTACTAAAGCAGTGCAAGGCTTATACACTAAAAATTATTAAACATCATCAAAAACAATTAAAGACAATATAAATGATTGGAAATACATCCCATGCTCAGATTAGAAGATATAAAATGGTAATATTCTCCAAATTGATATACAATCCCTACTAAAATCCCAGCTGGTTTTTGTTTTGTTTTGTTTGCTTATTTGTTTAAGAAATTGACAAACTGATCCTCAAATTCATATGGAAAATCATGAATCCAGAATAGCCAAACTATCTTGAAAAAAAATGGAGGATTCACTTTTTTTTTTTTAATTTTACAACATACTGTATAGCTACAGTAATCAAGACAGTGTCGTACTGACAGGGTAGTAATGAATAAAATTGAGTCTGGAAATAAAACCATACATTAATCATTAGTTCATTTTTGGCAAGAGTGCCAGAACAATTCAAGGGAGAAAAGTCTTTTCAATGAATTGTGCTGGGACACCTGCATGTCCACATGCAAAAGAATGAAGCTGAACTCTTAATTCACACTATACACATAAATTAACTCATATTAGACCATAACCTCAAATTATAGAGATAAAACTCTATAATTCTTAGCAGAAAATAGAAGAATAAATTTTCACGACTTTGGACTAGGATCATTAGACGTTAAACGGCACATCAAAAGTACCATTGGAGGATGTGATAAATAAGATGTGACGTCCAATTGAGCAGTGAGATGGACCCAGGCACTTAGAGGCTCCTCACCCTCTCCCTTGTCCTTGGATCATGGGTTCCATTTGCTTTCCTGCTCCCAAAGGCTGCTCCAAGGACATAACCTTGAGAGAGTGACCTGGTGTTGAAAACACCTATATGGTATATGTGACTGAGCCCAGTTAGGACCTCTTTATTAACTTTAAGATATAGTGGGCAGGTGCAGTGATCCATTCATCTTGCTACAGCCCAAGACAAGCCTCATATGTAAGTTTCTTTGCTTCATTAAAGCCGCCACCTACCAACCTGGGGTGGCCTGCCTCTGTCTTTGGTTTCTCTCTGCACTCTTCTCATGGGGCCAGTTTTAGATTACATTTGAGAAGTTCCCAGGAGGGTTACAAACCAACAAGTACATGATTTAAAAAATAGGTAAATCAGACTTAATCCAAATGAAATCTTTTGTGTGTCAAAGAACCATCAGGATAGTGAAAAAGAAGCCCATAGAATGGGAGAGAATATTTGCAAATCAGAGATCTTACATTGGACCTGTATCTAGAATGTATGAAGCACTCTTAAAATGCAACAATAGGGGCATCTGGGTGGCACAGTCGGTTAAGCATCTGCCTTCGGCTTAGGTCATGATCCCAGGGTCCTGGGATGGCTCCCTGCTCAGTAAGGAGTCTGCTTGTCCCTCTCTCTCTCTGCCTTGTTCGTGCGCTCTCTCCCTCTCTCTGTCTCAGTCTCTGAAAAAAAAAAAAATAAATAAAATAAATAAATAAATAAATAAATAAATAAATCTTTAAAAAAAACCCACAACAATAAAAAGACACCCCAATTTTGAAAAGGACAAAAGACTTGATTAGAGATGTTTCAAAAACATGTAAGTGGCCAAGAAATACATTTAAAAAAAGACAACTATAGTCATTAATGCAAATCAAAACCACATGAGCTACATCTTCATACCTACAGAGGATGGCTAAAGTTTAAAAAAAGACAGATAATAACAAGTGTTAGCAAGGCTTTGGAGAAAACGGAACTCTCCTGCATTGCTAGCAGGAAGGTAAAATGGAATAGCTCTTTGGAAAACAGTTTAGTGTTTCCTCAAAATGTTAAACATAAAGATACCACATGACCTGGCAATTTCCACTGTAAATATTTACACAAAAGAATTAAAAACATATGTTCACATAAAAACTTGTACATGAACCTCCATGGCAACATTATTCGTAATAGTCAAAGAGTAGAAATAACCAAATGTCTATCAACTGGAGAACGGATAAGCAAACTGATAAATTCACCCAGTGGAATATTATTCAGCCATAATAATGAAGTAATGATACCTTCAATAACATGGATGTCCCCTGTAAATATCATGCTCAGTTTAAAAGCCAGACACATAAAGACTACATATTGTATGATTTCATGTATATGAAACATCCAGGATAGACAAATCCCATAGAGAAGGAAAGAAGGTGGGGCACCTGGGTGGCTCAGTCGTTAAGCGTCTGCCTTCCGCTCAGGTCGTGATCCCAGGGTCCTGGGATTGAGCCCCGCATCGGGCTCCCTGCTCAGGGGGAAGCCTGCTTCTCCCTCTCCCACTCCCCCTGCTTGTGTTCCCTCTCTCGCTGTGTCTCTCTCTGTCAAATAAATAAATAAAATCTTTAAAAAAAAAAAAAAAAAAGAAGGAAAGAAGGTTAGTGGTTGCCACGGTTTGAGGGTAGGGGGAAGTAGACAGGGGGTTTTGCTTGGGGTGATTAAAATGTCCAAAAAATTATATAGCAGTGTTATAAAACTCTATACTAAAAAGTACAGAATTGTACACTTTAGAAGGATGGATTTTATGGTATGTGAATTATATCTCAAGGAAGCAATTTTTTTTAAAAAAGTCAATCTTCAAAAGGATGTTATGCCCAGTTACGATGATTTCTGAATTGTGTGCATTGGGTATTGGGTACCTTGGTTTTGCTCTCCCATCTGGCCCCCCCAGCACCACCCCCACCCCGTTTCTATCGCTTTGTGCTCCGGGATGCTGGATTTTGTGGACACATTAACTGACTTCTTGCCCTTTGGCTTTCTGTTGAGTGAATCAGTGGAGACTCTTGACAGGGGATGGCAGAAAAGGAAGAGTAAGGTCAAGGAGTTATCCTAGTTCACCCTGCTGGGCCTCATGATTACTCAGTCTTTCCACCAAAGGCCACAGCCTGCCAGAGGCTCTCTTTCTAGACCCATTTTCTGGGTTCCTGGTAACTGTTTGCTCCCATTACCGTCAGGTTTTTCCATGGTATGGGTGGTAAAATTTCCTCAGGCTGCTTGCTCTGGAATACTGAATCTACCCGGGTGATGTCCCTACCCCTGCCCATGCATTTTAAACAGCACTTTTATTAAAAGACACCCTTTCACCTCTCACCTACTAATCCCTTGTTGATGTACTGTGTTCGGTTTAACTTGTTTTCATTTTATTATGTGCTTTAATTTCAGTCTCTTTGCTTTTTCATTTTCTTCTGTTTTAGTAGAGGATCTATTTCAGCTTTGTTTTCAGCAGGGACTTTCAAAGTAAACATTCTATTTTTAGCTCCATTTGAGATAAGCTTAATGCCTTAACAGCATATTTCGTACTATATTAAACTATCAATTGTAGAACAAAATCATTTTTGATCATTCTTTCTTCAAGGTAACGACTTGGCCCTTTACTAACCTCTTTCCCTTTCTCTGTTTTAGTTCATTTACTTTGAGTTTGTGAAGTCTTTCTTCATTTTAAAAACATTTCATTTGTTCATTTATTTTATACTGGGTTTCACGGTCATTTATTATTGTTTCTTTAAACTCTTTGTTGCACCTCATAATGATGTAATAGCAACAATTGAATGTCAAGAGGGGCTAGGTCATTCACATCAGGGGTCAAAGGGAAGGAAGGCATGCTTAATTTACCTTGGTTAAAATAATTTTTGATTGTCTTAATAGGTATAGTAAATCAAGAAAGAGGAAATAAGCTGACACCACTAGATAGCTGGGCCTTTCGGAGATTTCTGAGATGGGCAGATCTGGTAGACAGTCAGGTGAAGCCTAGGGATCCAAATAGAAACTTCAGTTACTGTGTCATATTATATTTCCAAGAGCAAGGCTCCATTTTTTCCTACACTGCAATGCAGCCACTTGGCTATCGTATATTTTATAATTTACTTCTTAAACTTCGTTCCGCGAGCACCATTGACTGACATCAGTTCAGCCCTCCGCCACCATCACAAACACAGCATCAAACTGGGAACAAGGACAGGATTCAGCCAAAGCCTGGTATCTCTGAAGCATAAATATCTACAAGCTTGAAGGCCAACATTTTTCTCCACAGCAACGTTTTCACGAAGTTACCTTTTTAGCCTAAAAATTTAAATGATGACTTCTTTTCTGTTCCTGCTTTGGTTTCTTTTTGCCGTTCAGGATATTTCTTGAGACATTCATTTTGAATTGCTGTTCACATTTTGTATGATTATTTATTTTCTGAGCAATCGTCTTATCTCTCCAAATTCATTTAAGCTTTTTGAGACCACAGACCTTTTCATTTATATTTTATATACATCACACACCTAACAGCTCAATGCTGGAGACACAGAGATGTTCAATAAATATTTCTTAATTTGATTTATTAGAGCTCTTATTAGCTCTGTCTGCTTAGTCTGGTAGTGCATTCCCTTCTGTTTGGTATAAAGCAGACTGCACTTGATATACTTTGAAATGCAGTCCAGAATTAATAATCTCTGAGAAATCTGATATGCTTTTAAACTTCCCAGATCCCTTGTTAGAAAACTCAAGAGACTCTAAGCATCGACTTTTCATAATCTGTTACCTCATTTGGTGTACTTTCATATCTACAGCAACATCATGAGGTGAACAAGGGCTCCACAAATCTTTGGATTTGTTTAAAATTGGCATTTAATATGTATATTTTTTCTTTTTAAAAGCATTTGGGGAGAGTTCAGCTGCCAGGTCCCTAGAGCAAAATGGTTTTCTTGACACTGCTTCTGTGTTGTCTCAAGGCCATATATCTGGCCCTGTAACTTGAACACAGGAAAAGGAGGGGGAGGGAGAGAGACCTTCTGTTCATTCCCTGTGGCAATCCATTGGGATTCTAAATACTTGAATATTTTCAATTCATTAGGAGGCTTGGAGCTATTATGGAAGAAAACAATATATAGAAATTTTAAAATAGTAATTCAACCCATATAAATCATGATGATGTTCCCAAGGACAGAGGTTTAAATCACATTCCCCCTTGATAAAGCTTTAATTGTATGAATAGCTCTGTGAAATCATTTTAACTGTTCTTGCCCCCAATCTAAGAGTACATCTACACAGTTCATATAAAATCATTGAAGAGTACTACTTTATCTCGGTATGTTTGAATATCCAGATGTTTGGCAGGAAGTAAAACAAACATCCAGATGATTGACTAGAATTTTAAATATTTCTTCCAAGTCCTGACAAAGAAGGAAAGAAAGCAATTTACTTACCAGATAGTTCCATGTTTAATAATCCTGTAGTAATCAAAGAACCATCTTCGTGAAGAAAAATAACTTACAACTTTGTCTCAAATATTATTCCTTAAAGGTACTGAAATGCAGAGATGCTGCCGTCCTCCTGCCCCAGCATGGAGAATGTCCCCGGAAGCCAGTCGGACATGTAGACGGGTGAAGAGGCATTTCTTCTGTAATTGCCACATGTGCACTCAGGCTGAAGTCACATCCTGTAGATGTCATGTTGATAAGTGCTATAGGAATGCTTCTGGACACCCAGAGATAAGATGACCAAATGTCTATGAATTCCAAATGGTAGTGTAGGGAAGGAAAATTTTTTTCTCTACTCTTCCAGATTCTTTTGGCTGGTTTATTAATTAACAATTAGTTAACATCCAAGACAGATGAACAGGAGAAAAACAAATTTAATTTCATACATATGGGAGCCAGAAAGATATGAGGTGCAAGGGCAAAGTCGGGCAGTTGAAGCTTCCATGCCATCCTGAGCTAAGGAACGAAGGGGATAGGAGTCTGGGGCTTCAAAGGGAAGGAGGACAATTCACAGGAAGATGGGAAGAGCAAATGTTTGGTAAACAAACATTTGCCATGCCAATGGGACAGAACAGGACGCTGAGAGGGCTTTGAACATACAAACCCTGCCAAGCTCCCCCCAGCTGACTGCACCTGGCTCAGACTCTCTGCAGTTGTCTCTGGTGATAGCTCTTTTCCTGGACCAGGCCCTCTATCTAAATCTTAGGGGCAGTTAAGGGGGAGGTTAAAATCTCTTCCCAAGTCTTTTGGGCCCCAACTGTCTTCAGCTCAAAATAACCCACATGACAAAGTGACACATTCTGTGGTATCATACTCTCATCCCCATCAGTAGCAATCCCTGAGGTCATTTTGCTAGAAATCCTTTTAAATAATTGGATGATTAATGGCCATAGCAATCCTAGGGACCACAAAAAGTCCATTTAAAAGACATTTTTGTTTGGAAAGAATTCTTCATTTTTTTGTGAGCATTAAATTTCATAATACTTTTTATATGTCGTCTAGCCCACTTTTACAATAATTGGGAGTATTAATTGACGGCACTGATAGGACTGTCATAAAATCTAATGATGACCGGCATTCAAGACTGAATGTTGTTTGTGTCATGAACTTTCTCCGGCTTGTCACTACTCCTTCTCCCCCTCAAGCTGTAATTTTCCAGTGACCTTTGCCCAGACTGACCTATTGTTCATAGTTGTCACCAAAAAGGCCCTCGGTTCAGTTTATTTAGGGAATGATGGCAGGTAACTGTGAAATAACAAAAGCATGAATACCATTGATCGCGGTGGATTTTTTTTTCCCACTGTTTTCAGCCACATGATAAAAACAGGATGCTTCATTCTTGGGGACCAGTGGCTGGCATAACTTATCAAAGCTGCCTTTTCCCCTTCCTCTGACTTTCCCCTTTGTTTCCTTGAGGGATGCAGAAATGACATCAAACTGTTCAAAATAGCTCTGACCTATTATGGATGACCAAAGAGATATTTGCTTTATTTTGGAGAAGGAATAATTGCTCTAACCTTTTGTTTTGTACAGAAAACAGACAAACAGGATATATTTTTTTTCACCGTCTCCAGGTTTTATCTCATCCTTTCCTGCTCTTTTGAAACAAAAGAAGTCAATTTTAAAAAGCAAAGAAGAATAAATAAATTTTAGGAAGAGAAATTGCATTACAATTTCCCCTAGAAAAGTTCCAGTGACATCTTACCCACCATGACGATAGGCCTTGTTATCCTAATAAATAAGTGAATCTAAATCATAACCATTTTAGGGACACAAGAAAAGAGAATGGAAATATCTCACATTTGTAAACCAAGTGGGTTTCTTGAAAAAAATAAATGTTAATATTTATCAGTGAGTTCAATTCGTACCAAGTAGTGTCCTTACTTTGCCTCTTTGAAGATGCTCTTTCAAAGTTTCTCAGGCAGTAAGGTGTGGATCTCCTTATACCAAGATCATTTCCCGGTAGCTATAACCTTGTAATTCAGCAGTACCAGTTCAATGATACACTGCCTGACTTGAAACCTTCCTAAATCACATCACCAAAACAAGCTGAGCTGTCCCAGAAAAGGCATCGAATCATTTATAGGGGGGCAAACCCTCAATTCTGCCTAAGAGGCCCATCCTAAGTAACCCCCAAACATCCCTCTGCCTCCCCTGACAAGGAAAGATCTGATTTCATGCATATGTGTTTAATCTCGACATTTTCCTTTAGAGTAGTGCTGTCCAACGGAAATGTCTATAATGATGCAAAAAATAATTGTTAATATTTGCACTGTTCAATATGGTAATCTCTAGCCAATTATTACTATTGGGCACTTGTAATATGGCTAGTGCATGTAAGAACTAGAATTTTTAATTTTCTATAAGTTCATTAACTTAAATGTAAATATCTATAGGTGGCTAGTGACTATTATAGTGGATAATGTGGCTTCATAATTGCCTAGAATGTGTTTCTTGGTGCTGAATTCCTTAATGTATATTTAAGGAACAATATTTCTGATCCTTTCTGTTGTTAAATGCAAAATATGATAACAAGCATCTCAAACTGGGATAAGAATGTTGAATAGTTTTTGATAATGCTCCATGAAAAGCCTAAGTTTGGGCATTGCAAATGGAAGTTCCAAAGGCCATCTGTAGATTTATCATTTTGCAGTCCAATTATTTTAGTTTTACATAAGTATAAACCATATGCAATGTTATAATAAGATTTTGGCAGATCTAATAATGTTTCAAAGAGTAATTTTCATAATTTCTCAGAAACTAGTCAACAAACACACTTATCTCTACATAAACAAGGGTAGATAGGAAAATTTGCTAGTGTTATTTATGTGATGTTTAATTGAATGTGTCAAGTAAAGCACATTTTAAAGATGGTGCCAGCTTAAGATTGGGAAGAACTTTTTTTGAATAAAGAGCACATTGGACAATTCTGAACCTCCTCTTGCACACGTGAAAGGTACAAATGAGTTTGGAGCTAGGGAATGGAGACTATATTGGAGGACATTTTCTAGAAGAGAGTGGTGTTTCTCTCCCAACCCGAAGCAGAGAAAAGAGGATGACCCTTACTTTAGGAGAATGAGGCTTTAAAGAAATCACCAAAATGAGCCCTGCCTCCTCAGCACCTCCCTTTTCCAAAAGGAAATTACATAGTTGACCAAGTCAACCTACAGATGTATAAAGAGTTGGCAGAGAAAGGGCAGAGGTTTGTGGAGTAACCCCACCCCCAAAGACTCCAAAGTGAAGGATGAGTCCATGTTTCCCCTAGATAAACCTGTGAGTCCAAAAGGGCCATCTGCCAGAGGGACATCAGAAGTGCCATTGGAGTCCTCGGGCATTTGCCATACTGGAGGGAACTAGATTTGCAAGTTCCTTAGATGGGGGGAAGTGAAATGCAGGAGATGCACTGAGGTCTCCAAAGAATTCACAAATCTCAGGAGGAAATAACTTTTAAACTCCTGCCAAGCCCCTAGAGCGCTGACACTAGCTGGGGGAGCGTTTTCGTTAATTGAAGGGCTTTCCTCTCAGCAGGCCTTGTGGCCCTGCCCCAGGGGGGATGGACACAGCAGGAACCAGCTGGAGGAGGGGAAGGTCAGGGAGTGGAGGAAGGAAGGAAGCTGCCTCCAGTTCTCTCTCTCCAGGTCATCTTTCCCACCTATGGGGGCCTGAGGCGAGGGGACGTGGGGGGTAGGGGAGGAAGTGGTGGTGCATGGTGCATGGGGAAGTGTGTGCATGCATGGGGGGGTGCATGTGGGGTGCGTGGGGTGGAGTACAGGGGAGACACCTTCGTACCAAATCAAGTTTGCAATTTGAGTCTTATAATGGGTGGGACATTTTAGTCCAGAAGCAAAGTTTCAGCCCTGGGTAAAGTTTTTGCTAGGGCAATATGACAGTATTGAAACAGATAGGTTCTTCAGTTTTTTGACCCAGGGCTTTGGAGGGAGGTGTTGTAGGAAATTAAAAGGGTCTTTCTCCCTGCCCACGGGATTAAAGACATTTCAAACTAGATGTAAGACTTTAAACAAGGGGATTGATTGTGCTAACAGTATAATTTAGAAATACCTTAAGTAACCAATAAATATTGGAAGATTAAAGACTCAAATGAGTTATTTCTGCATGTATATATGCCCTTTTCTTATTCATTAATACAACAACATATATTAATGCCTGTCTTATTCTGTGTGAAAAGCTTTGTTCTAGAGCGAAGTTTTGATGTTAGGCTAAACATATCCTGGTAACTTCCCAGAGGGAAACCAGAACAATACTTATGTATAGAGGATCACCTGCCTCAGACAGGAAGTATATGTGACAAATGCAAATCGGGTCCTAAACCTGAAGTAAAGTGGGCAGATTTCCTTCAATGTAAATCATCTGCACAGATATAACGGTTTTATTTAGTAGCGGGTTGAAGAATCACCAGACTTCCTTGAATGGACCTTACTACTCTTTCAGCCCAACTTAGACATTGTAAAAATTACTGGACTTAATATATTTTTATTAAACTGAACTAAATTGAATAAGGAAACAGAGTTTAAATGCCTTAACAGTACTCAGAGATTGAACAAGGAGTTAAACTCGGGCCTTATAACTTCCTATCCTGATGTGTCCTTCAGGAAATGCACTTTGTCATCTACCTTTATCCACTGGATTCTTTAGCAATAATGTTTGTCCAACTTGACTGTGTTTTTCATGAGCATATGTGTCAATTGTCTGTCCCTTTTAAATATATATTCAGACCACCGTCCATTAGAATTAATGAACTCTACAGAAATAATCCATTAAAATTATAGAAAATGTAGAATTGAAAAATTACGTACTTGGATTTTCCCCTTCAATTTCTTGAAAAGCCAGTATTTAAAATACTCCAGAAAACAAACTGGTATGGTATAGCGAGCTAGAAATTTTAATCTTTCATTTCTTTTCTTTGTTCTTTACTCACAAGCTGGGTGAGAGTTGACAGCTGTCAGTTATATAAGATTAATTTAAATTATTCTAGGTCATGAAGTATGTACCTACATAAACCATTAGCTGTCTTGATCAGCCATTGATGAAATGTTTTGACTGGTAACTTTTTTCACGGGGATGGGATTGGTTAGGAACTAATACACTGATGAAATGGTTCCGTAGGCAACTTTACCTCTCCTTAAAGAAAGGCAGAATGTGCCTGGTTTTTCTTTCCAAAAATGTTTACCTTATCTCAGCTAAGTATGGCAGCAAACAGTGGAAATGCTGAATTTGCAAAAGTATGAGTAGTCCTCTGATTTCTTTTCTTCTAGCTATGCCTTCTTTTATTTCTTACTATTGAACATTTTTTTTCCCTGAGTTTATTTTGGTAAATTTTAGTTTTAAGGTTTCTCTCAATCTTAAATTTTGCAGAGACTGGTTATTTTCTATTATCACATTCCTTGACTAAATTACTGGGGATGGTTCCAGAGAAGGAAGCATAGGAACTCCAAAATACTTAATTTCAACATTATTTCACTACTAAGAATAGAATCCTTTTTGCTTTCATGGATGCTATAGTTGTTTACAAACTTTTTCAGAAAAATCCATAAACTAGACTTTTTCGGTAGTGGGCAGAAATTTTCTGTCTTCTCAACATCCAATCAACCATATTTTGGGTTCATAGACTATAGAAGAGGATGATAAAAGTGACTTTATATGGAGGGCTGGCTTGAAGCCCTCCATTGTCTTCAGAGGTATCTTTCCGATCATAAATTCATCTGTGCTAAAGAGCCCTGTGACATAATGTTATCATGTATTCTTCTTATTTAATCACTGACACTGGTTTCTAAATTTCAAGGTACACATCCACTAAGCATCTTCCAGTTTAAGAAATTTTATTTTCTAAAGATGTGCTGCATTATATTGAAAGGACCAATAAAACATAAGCCATTTTTAGTAGATAGGTCATGAGAATTTTTCTGCTTTAAAACATAAGTGACAATCGATTCCAAGTTTTCTTATGATGGTTCCAGCTTCAAATACCTGGTCCTATTTCGTATACTTATAAATAATTTCACTAACCAAAAAAATAGGATACTATGCCATACCGTGTGCGTGTGTGTGTGTGTGTGTGTGTGTGTTGTTTTTGATTGGGGAAGTTTACCATAATAGTTGGAATATACTCAAAATATAGTTCCACTCTCCTGGTAAGACTCAATCTGCTCAGTGAATGGCCAGCAAATCCACCTGGTTGTACATGATAGCAATAAGAGAGACTTCTCAGGATGGAGAAGCCTCTGTTCTCAGTCGTTTCCATCTGCCAAGGGGGAAAAATGCTGATATGCACAATGTTCATTCACTAGAGATTTTCTGACAGCTTATTTTTTTTTTATAGTTCTGTGCCTAGACACTGAATTTGAGAGAGTTTATTACTTTGAAAATTGATTTTGCTCTTATATATCATATGCCTTAGTCTACTAGAAAGAAGTCTGCAGGCACGAAGGTGAATATGAGCACTGTATCTGGATGGTTCTGTGCGTTTATCCACTGTAGCTCTACATCACCTCAGTAGCTCTTTTCTTTCCTCCCCCAGGCCCAGCCAGAGCCACCACCTATAGCCACACCAGGGGCTCCATTTGTGGAGACTATAATGTGAATTGTCTACAATGTAGGTGATGTTGTGTACAACCATTGCAACCACACTGCAAGGAGACGCCATGATGCTGCCATGTTACTCCAATTCTCCCCATTTTGTCACTCCGCTTAGAGCTGTCCCTATTCTCCATTGCCCTACATGTAAAAGAAAATTCTCTCCTTCATTTTCTCTGCTACCCACATGGAAAATTTTTTCCTTAACCAATGTTATCTCAAGTCTTTAATATGAGGAAAATACTCTAGTTTCCAGCAGACATAAATGAATTAATGATCGACTCTCCTCTATGAGCCCAAAGTGATCTTTAATTGGTAGAACTTCCAAAGCATGCAAAGTGTTTCATTTCATATTATATGAGGGAAATATCTGGGGACCAGAAGGCCTTTGGACTCTACCCCCTGCCATTTTTACTACTCTGGCTTCAGCTTTCTCATGCTGACAAAGGAATAAAATCACTTCAGGGGAAATCATTGACATTACAAGAAAGTCACTGAAGAGTGCAGATGATAGTATATGCTAGATTTAGAAAATTCTTACTACTATAGTCCCCCTTACATGCAGTCCTGTCTTCCGTGGTTTCAGTTACCTGGAGTCAACTGCAGTAAAGCAGATGATCCTCCCTCTGAGGAACCATCAGTCAATAGTAGCCTAACTCTACATTACATGCTTGCATCATTCACCTCACTTCATGTCATCATGCAGGCATGTTATCATCTTACATCTTCACAAGAAGAAGGGGGAATATAGGATAATAAGTTATTTTGAAAGAGAGACCACATTCACACAATTTTTTTACAGTAAGGATTATAATTGTTCTATTTTATTATTAGTTACCATTATTCATCCCTCCTGTGACTAATTTATAAATTAAACTTTATCCTAGGCATGTATATATAGGAAAAAACACAGTATATATAGGGTCTTATACAATCCATGGATTCTGGCATCTGCTGGGGGTCTTGGAAATGTATGCCCCACAGGTAAGGGGGTGGAGGAAACTACTGTACTTCATATTTTCCTAGAATTTTACCTATTACTGCATTTCTAAAATAGTCTATGATTACAGGGGCCATGTTTAATTTTAACTTTGTACAATAGACACTTGTTAAGTTTTTATCATGTGCCTTGTAATAGAAATTCATAATGAAAATAAGATGAAACGCTGCCATTGAGGAACATCTATCTAACTGGAAGGATAGAAATAACTCAAGAGTCATGATAGGTATGCCTGGCTAGCTCAGGAGGTAGAGCATGCAACTCTTGATCTCCAGGTCGTAAGTTCGAGCCCCACATTGGGTGTAGAGATCGCTTAAAAATAAAATCTTTAAAAAAAATAAAGAGTCATGATAGAGCTATGCCATGCCATGGAGCATAAGTCATACAACTATTCCAGCCAAGGAAAGAAATTTGTGTGATAGAGTTAGGGAAGAACAAATCTTACAGAATGAGGATGAGTTACTATATGAAAACACAAGTAGAAACGAATACTTCATACACTCAAAATGATCAAAGGCAAAAAGATATAAAATCTCCCTGAGTGAGAGAACCCCATATGTTTTTGTTTTTTGTTTTTGCCCAAACATAAAATATGAATCAAGGAGGAGCTGGTGATGGAGGCCAGTCCTATAGTGGCCACTGTATGCCAAACTGACTCTTAAGCAAAGGGATTCAAGACCAGCTTTACTTTTCAGATATACCACATGTTGAGAGATGTTGGCATTGGGACAGGAGAAAATGATGGGGCTAGGGGGACCAGCGAGCAGGCAATTTCAGAAGACTAGGGGAGAGACAATGACATTCTGAATTGGGGGAGTAGCAACCGGCAGGGAGAGGAGGGGAAAGAATACAAAAATAATAATTGGGTTGGAAGTTTCAGTAAGAGTTGCTTGGATATGTTGTGTTGTAGGATGGAAGGAGACAGGAATAGGAGCTCAGTTCCAGAAATGTTGACTTCCTGGCACTTGCATTTCAAAGTCTGAAGCACAGGGGATAGCAAAGGGATATATATATATATAATGGGAATCATCAATATATGGGTAGTAATTAAAACAATGAAACTGCATGGGATCCTGAGGATTCATTTATAGAGTAAGAAGATTTGAGACAGACTGGAGGTCAATCAGGGTCTATGTTTGGAGACATGAAAAAGCCAGGACAGAAAAGAATGATCCTAAGGAGAAGCAACTTCAGAGAAGATGATGTTATACAAACACATCAGAGATGACCGATGCCACATTGTTGATATGCTTGAGGGCTTTATTCAGATAAAATAATGAGGTCTTGAGTCCGACACGAAAACCTGGTCAAGCCCTGGTTCGAAACAACAGCCCACGGCCACTATTAATTGGAGATATCATCAATACCGTCTCCCTTTCATCTTCTCAACAACTCCCAGTTCTATATCACACAGTTTATAGAAGAGAAAAAAACGGAAGCCCACAGAAGTGAGGGATTTTCTTGGAGTCTCAAAGATGAGAAGTTTCTGGAACTGAGTTTTGGTCTTTGTCACTCCAGAATCTCAGTTTTTAAACATGGGGTGTTTTGCTTCCTTTCCTATTTTTTACCCACATCATTTCCATTTTATGGAATAATAATCAGTTCAGATATGTGGAATACTGCTCAGCTGTTGAGTGATGTCCTAAATTCCTTTCACTGGAGTTTAGAAAATGCCTCTACTATCGTAAACAATTCTGTGGCCATGCAGCACAGGATCATAAACCACTTCTTTCCTTTGAATTGACCTTGGCTCCCTGTGTTTCTTTAAATAGAGCACAGGCCAGAGAAGCACTGTCACCCTTGAGAAAGTTCTGTGTGACATAGAACAGAAGGTGCTTAGGAAGAGAAGTAATTAAGTGATCTGAGTTACAGCAAGCTCTGAGGAATGGGAACCGTGAATTTCACCTGAAGATCCAAAGTCCCAGTGGAAAGTCACCAGAAGTCTCAATGTGGAGACGTTTTCTGTATATAAACAGGAATCTGTTGACCCAGGAGGCACATGGATGAACTTCAAGGTGAGGGGAAGGGAGAAGAGAGAGCCATGACTCTCTGCAAATGTACCCGAATATTTTTGAATGCATACATATTTCTGGACAGACTATGAATTGCCTTTACTAGCTATCCAAGTGGTCAAAAACAAACATTTTTAAGAATGCTAGTATTATATATTTGTTTTTATTTTATTGTGAAAAATTTTCAAAATACACATAAGTCGAGATAATGGTAACATGAACTCTCATGTAGTTGGCACCCTATTGCCAAAGTATCAACATTTTGTCAATTCTATGTTGTTACCTATTCCTCACCATTTTTGGTTGTGTTTTCCAGGAAATCACACACACTGCTCATAGTGCACAAGAGTTCTTTAGCGTGTATCTCTGGTTTCTCTGCCCTCCCACCCATTCAACACGGGGTCTTCTCAAGCCTCCATTATCCTCCTGTATTGCAATGGTCAAACACTCTGAAGATATAGGGGTTACTGGAAAGTCAAGACTTTCCTAACACCCCCTCTAAATAATCTATTTTTCTCTCATGGGAATACTCTTGAACATTCTGCTCCAAACAACTTTGTCCCCAAAATAGGGCCTAAGCGTTTGCATGTTGAGGACTAGGATTATCCGTGATCCCTTAGAATGACTTTATTCTGTACCTCACCTCTCTACATTTAACCACTCCTGAAGTTTTGTGCTTCTTCAGAATATCTTAGATACCTTAGTAAGGGATCAGACTCTACGGGATCCTGAGACCTGTGTATTTTACGTAAACATTTGTCGTTCTGACAGCGCAACTACAAAATTCTTCCTGCATTGTAGATAAACTTTCACACACCCGCTAGTCAGAAAGCAGCTGACTTTTATGTCTACTTTCTGTTTTCTGGAAAGCTAACTAACTATCTCCGGTACACAACAGTCAAATACCACTCCATGGGTATTTTGCCAGTAGGTTTGTTAGCCTGAAAACCTGAATAAGTTTTGGAGGTCCACAGGAGCTGCCATGTTGGCCCTGGATCTCAACTATGAGTGGACAGGAAAAGAAATAACAGCTATCTGATGCAGAAATAATTGCAGACTGTGTTTCTGATACATTTCTTAATCCCCCTACCAATATAATAAGGCAGAGATCATTGTTATGGGAATTTTTTACTTGAAAAGACTGATATTCAGAGGGAATAAAAATCTTAGACATAGTTGCATGGCCTATCAGAGGAAGATGCAGAACTTTAAAATTAGGTCTATCTGCCTAAAAATTTTTCCTTGTTTCACTTAATGCAAGGAGTCTTCAAAGATACCGTGAGGACCCTCGCATTTCTCTTAGAACTAATCTAAGCCACCCATGATCCCTTCATTCTCCCCCAGACCCACCTGCTTCCCAGATCAATAATCATGTTTGAGTCAACAGAATAATCAATATTTTTAATTGCGTGTACATTTGGTCAAATGACAGTGATCAAATCATCAGTTCTGAAACCCGCTTTGCGGATGACGAAGTCACTGACCAACAGCACCACACACGCCCCAGCTAAAGCATTCCCTCACTCGGTGTCTTTCTCTCTCTGGATGCTAAATAGATTTCTCGTGACCTATGGATAATTAACAGCTTTACTGCAGGGTCTATTCTGAGAACTTCATTGGTCAAATTGAAAACAACCAGAAGACAGCCTGTATCAGTTTAGTTCCAGACAAAAAGAGGTTCAGGACAGTCTGTCTTGCCCGACACAAACAGAATAAACAGGTAGAACCTCCTACTTCTCGGAGTATAAACTTGATAACTGGCCCTTTAAAAGTATTTTGACACAACCAGCCGTAAATGGGGTTGTGACGGGTTACATATTAATTTGCAGAGTTCGGTCCAGTTGCAAATGAATACTGCTAAGTATTTTTTGACAACTTACTAAAAATTTAAGTATGATTCCAAAGCCTCAGGCTACTTGATTTTTTTAAAGTTAAATTTTCTTCTGACATAGCAGCACATAATGGCTGTCAAACACCCAGAGCCATAATAGCTTTAGGCCACTTTCCAAAAATAAAATACCAGTCTCTATCAGTCAGCGAAGTGCTGGTGCCTTGTTGTACAGGGCTTCCTTTAAAGGTTGATAATTCCTGCCATTGAAATTTGCCTGCAGCTTGGCTAGAAAAGAGTGCTCTGCATTAACAATATGAAACAAATTATGCCCTGTCCACCGAGGCGACCAAACAAGAGTGGACAGCCTGCTTTTGATAAGCAGATGGGTAAGAAAATGGCTTCCCCTTTCCAAAGGAGCAATAAAGCCATAATGAAACCATTTCAGCATGCAATGTTTCCTTACTTTGTTTCCTCCCCTTGCAAAAAGGGACAGGAGCAAAGAAACTCCGTGTTTGTTGAACACCTACTCTGTGCTAGATGTTTTAGAGCCTGTCCCATTCCGGTAGAGTGGCTGATGCTCAGAAGAAGGGATTTCTCTAGGTTTCGTAGCCTGTTTGAGATGGGGAAGGAGAGACGAACTTAAAAGAGACAAATATAAGTGCCCTCCTTGAGAATTGTCTTTCTTATTTTAAGAAAATGTGCTTTTTAATTTTAGATCTTTGCCTTTCAATCAGAGTGGTACCATTTACCCAGGGAACATTCACAGAGGTGGGTGTGTGGGGGGGTGCTCATTCTTGGTTTTCCTACTTACTGAGGGTAAGGATGGTCCTGACATTTAACGGGCAGAGCCAAAGATGCTGATTTTACTGCATTGTACCAGACTGTCCTGTTCCACATGTCAGTAGTACCCACCCCCCACCCCAGTGAGAAATGCTGATCCCCACCATTTGGTGGGTATTTATTTATTTATTTATTTTTAAAGATTTTATTTATTGATTTGACAGAGAGAGAGCACAAGCAGGGGGGGCAGCAGGCAGTGCAAGAGGGAGAAGCAGGGTCCTCGCTGAGCAGAGAGCCCAACATCGACCCATGACCCTGGGATCATGACCTGAGCCACCCAGGCGCCCCTGGTGGGTATTTATTTTATGTAAACATGTAAACATGAAATGAAAGGACATCTTCAATATTACTCTTATTAATATTGATATGACAATCATCACATATTTATAATCATATTAATAGTACTTTAACATAGATATGTAAAAAAGGATAGAAAGGATTAATGGTATATTCTTCCCCCCCCGCCCCCCCGACAAATCAAATAAATTCAGGGACCTGTTATTACTACTATTACTGCTGCTATATTCTCAGTGTTTGAGATAGTCTCAGAAAATTAAATGCCCCCTCCCTTGAAGAAATTACAGTTCCTCTAAAAGACACATGGTTTGTGATTCAGCTGTTGCTTCCAAAAGATAAGTTTCTGGGGCACCTGGGTGGTTCATTCGTTAAGCGTCTGCCTTCAGCTCAGGTCATGATCTCAGGGTCCTGGGATCGAGCCCCACATCAGGCTCCCTGCTCGGCGGGAAGCCTGCTTCTCCCTCTCCCACTCCCCCTGCTTGAGTTCCCTCTCTCGCTGTGTCTCTCTCTGTCAAATAAATAAAATATATATATAAAAAAAGATAAGTTTCTTGCTTATGAGTGGTATACCTTACAAATTACCCTCTTTATTTCATTTATTATTTTTGTGAAAAAATAGTCATGATGTATAATGATATTCAGAAACAGGTTATAATAAGTTTAGTTATCCATAAAATAATGTATATCCAACCCCAAAGAAAGTCGGGTTTCCTTCTGCATGTGCGAACAAGCTCCCCTCTGGTCCTCCAATGTCACTGATAAGTTCATACTAGCCTTGAAAAGGAAACTCAGAGTTGAGCTGGTATGAATGTAAGGAAAGGGAGACATGTGAGATCAACCTGCAATGGGTAAGTGCTTACTTAGGCTCTCTTTGATTTCACAAACACCCATTCCCGGTTGCATCAACCACCATTTCACCCTTGGCGTACTGCCCATTAGACCAGCCAAGTGGAAGGTGTTTTGCTATTTTCCTTTCTTTTCATTTATCTTTTTGGGTGTTTTTCAACTAAACTATGAGTGATTCAGGACCAGGCTATTCCAGGCCACAGAACATCTTCAGCAACTTGCAACCAATGGTATCATCTATTTCTTGATGAAGATTTTCTTGCTTGCTTTCATTTCAACTTTGTTGTTCACTTGTTTTTTCTTTATGATTCCCTCTCAAGGTATGTCTATAAAGCAAGTAACAAACTCATAACTGACTTTATTCCTGCAGTTTCTCTAGCTTTCCTAAAAGAATGAAAAGATATTGGGCACTAAAGAAAATCCGTCTCTAAACACTTACAAATTACCTAAGATATGCCAACATTACTTAACTAGATTCTCCCTGCTGTCTATTAAGGGCTTGGAAAATTGCATAAAATCAGTGGGAAGTGGTAGCAAGACCTAAATATGGGGGTTAATATGTAGGATGTGTGAAGAAGGGTGTGATGGATGACATCAATGCCTAGGGAAGATAAAACCATAAACCAGGAGCCAAAGTCTACAATGAATATGGAGAAGAGATCTGGAAGACAGTAGATGACTATGACTAAGGATAGTGGCAGACACAGTCTTATAAGAGAGTATGTCAACAGTCAGTTGACAGAAGATACTAGAACTCTTGAGTCTCCTAACTTTGGTTCTGGCTATTGTACGTGGCAGAACTTGAAGAAAACAATCACCATATAAAAAGCCTGTTGAGTGAAAGTGATCCAATGATCGAAAGGTACAAACTCCAGTTATAAGTTCTGGGGATATAATGCACAGCATGGTGACTATAGTTTAAAAATTAAAACAAAATATGAAGTTTATACCTTTTGATCATTTGATCACCCATTTCCCACTCCCTGCCACCTCTGTCAACCACAAATCTATTCTCTGTATCTATGAGCCTGGTTTTCTTTTCGATTCCACATATAAATGAGATCCTACAGTATTTGTCTTTTTCTGTCTGATTTCTTTCACTTATGATAATGCCCTCAAGGTCCATCCATGTTGTTGCAAATGTCAGGATTTCCTTCTTTTTCATGGCTGAATAATATTCCATGATATATCTCATGTGATAGATGACTATATATGGTTATATGTATCTCATGTTCAAGTTTGAATCTATATCAAAATATTCAGAAAATGTGGGGTCCAACAGAAACTTCAGTGACTATAAAGTGGAAAGAGCATGTGCCTTTCTCTCATTTACATAAAGCTGGTGAGATGAAAACTATTAGCAACGAAACCGTACTTTGTCTCTTCTCTGGGAATTAGAAGCTGCACTTACTCTCAATGTAGTTAAAGTTCAAAGCCCTGTGGAAATCATACCACGTACTTTTCTCTGTTGACTAACTCCCCTACCACCCATTTC
This sequence comes from Halichoerus grypus, assembly GCF_964656455.1. Taxonomy (NCBI): domain Eukaryota; kingdom Metazoa; phylum Chordata; class Mammalia; order Carnivora; family Phocidae; genus Halichoerus; species Halichoerus grypus. The sequence continues at coordinate 139,426,506 of NC_135720.1, read as the reverse complement.
ATTATTATGTTAAATTGGAGGATAGGAAGAGAAAAACAGAGGAGAACTTGAGCCTCAGTGCACTGGTTGACTTTACTCAAGGGAGATCTTTGAGCTGGTGAAACCAAGTTCAAGACCAATCACATCATTGTGCTAGAGCATATTATAAAAGAAGGTATATATTTAAAGGCCCCAATGATTCACTTGAGTCATTTTGAACGCCTTTCTCCTTGAATTTTAAGTTGAGCTCTTTGCTTTAGTTCCTGGGGTTTTTTTTTGTTTGTTTGTTTGTCTTTTGGGTTTGTTTGGTTTTGTTTTTTAGGTAATATGTGTATCTACGTGTGTGTCTGTATTTTCTAATGTTTTGTTTGGGTATTGGTTCAAATGATGAGATATCTTCTGGAATATTGTTCTACTTGTCACAGGGAACAGCAGATTAGATTCGAGTCAGATTCAGCCAACCCCAGTTGTAGAGCACCTGCAATGTGCTGACTACATTTTCATTTACATGAATCCCACCAAATCTATGTGATGAGTTTTACTTATGTGCATGAATACTCCCCTTGAAGTAGCTGGTAAACTAAACAGCGAATCCGTTGTCTTTTTCACTACAGCAAACCTGACCAGGCATTTTAAGTCTTCAGCCCATTTGTGTTTTTTCAGTATTCAAATTGTTTTGAAGAATCCTAACGTTTTGGACACACAGTGAATTCAATGGCATGTGTGAGGAGATAGATGTGTGTGCATACACTCATACATACCACACCCTGGCTGTGTGGGGCTGCTGGTGTGGTGGCTGAAGGGGAATGTGGTCAAAAGTGTATGAATTGCTTTTAAGAATAATCCCTTTGAAATAGGAAATGTTTTACTTGGTCTTGTTTTCTCTCTTTTTTTCTTTCTTTTAAACAAATGAGGAATTGTTTATAGCAGCTCAGATATATTTTGTAACACATCATTAAAATGACCCAACCCAAGCCATTCCCAAGAGCCAGTTTTCTAGGTAACGATGGAATTGTGATACAAAGGAGCCAGACGGGTTATTTTGCTGATTCAGTTTGATCTGGGGGGTCTTGGATACACATGGTTTTCTCCTAACACAAAAATTAATATTTTTTACTTCTTTTTCAAAATTAATAATTTTAAAAGCACCTATAATATAAAGAGAAATATCCAAGGACTCCAAATTAATAGGCATATCTCAATATGTATTTCTCTCTGCATCAGAGGATCTAAATGATTATCTGTTAAATGGCAGTGATCATTTTAAAGTGCACTGTATACCTCATTTAATTTTTCTAACATATCACCAGCCTTAATAGTGTAGATTATATTTTTAAAAAAATGATTTTGGGGAAGAACAGTTACTATTCAATGTGTCATCTCTAAGTTCATTCGAAATGCCAGTTTTTCATCATTGTACAATAATAAAAGAACACGCACCTAGACATTTAGCATTGCTACTTGAACTCACACATCTCCTGTCTCTGGTGTTTGGGAAAAAAAAAAAAAACCTGTAAATATACAGTACCTTGTGTATATTCTTTTTTCTCTTCCTGCCAACAGATGGATTCTCCCTTCTGTTCCTAGACAACAGAGATGTCATCAGCTGTTATGAGAAAAGACAGGTTCCTAAATTCAAACCTTGAAGGAGAAAAACGTTTTACTTCACCTTTAGTAAGGATTTCATTTGTAAATGTTCTTGCCAATTGAAACATACCGAAGAAGACAATGACTGAACATTGCAGCAAAACAACGTGGCAGAAGGAAATGAGGCTGTGGTAGAGCCTGGACATGCTGGGATTTGCTATCTGCGTAGACATGAATCCTTTCAAGATCATAAATCTCTCCCGTGATCTCATCCTTGGGTAAAGGTCACCTACCTTTTTATATTCAAACCAACCCTCTTTCCCTATGAAAAAAAATGAAGCTCAATCACAAAATGAATGAGAATGTCTTGGAATATGACTCAATTAAGTTTCACAAAAGAAAGTGGATATAAAATCATAAAACCTCCTGAGAGAGAGAGATTGAGAGGTCAAAGGCAGCTATCCAAAATCAACTTTAGTTTACTCAAGATTTTGTTCTTAATAGTTCCTACCTTCCTATTTCCACTGGCACAGGAAGAATTTAAGGCAGAGAAAGATGCCCACAGGGTAACAAGTGATCCCCCGAAACATACAAAAGGTGGGATCGGAAGGACCTTCTGATTTTAGGAAGAAGAGCCTTATCCTGAAATCTCTGGAATACAGTAGCCCCCTTATCTGCTGTTTCATTCTTCAGTTCCAGGTTCCCCTTAGTAAACCACTGTCTGGAAGCAGATGATCTTCCTACTGACGTTTGGTCAGAAGGTCAATAGTAGCCTAATGCCAGGTCACAACACCTGGGCCGTTCAACTCACTTCTCATCACGGGGACATTGCATCATCTTACATCATCACAAAAAGAAGGGTGAGTATAGTACAGTATTTTGAAGGAGAGAGAGAGAGAGACCACATTCACTAGCTTTTATTATAGTAGATAAACAGCCTCTTGCTGTGTGTAATTTATAAATTAGACTTTATCACAGCTGTGTATGTATAGGAAAAAACACAGCGTATATAGTGTTCAGTACTATCGTGGTTTCAGGCGCCTACTGGGGGTCTTGGAACGTATCCCACACAAATAAGGGGGGATGACTGTATTTCTCTGGTCCTTTTTGATTTTAACATATGTACATAGTTTTTTGGCTGTTGTAGCTGATAATAAGTTTTGAGAGTCTTCCGTAGTCTTTGTAATATATGATGCTGCTGAGCAATACTTCTTATTCTACATGTAAACAGTTAATTTTCTTAGACCCCTGTGCTAAGATTTAGTATCTGTTTTTACTAAAATTCACCTTGTTTTGCTGAGCCCAGTTGCTGTATAATGCAATGAATTTGTTCTTACTTCCAATTTCATGGCATACACAGTATAAATTTACTAAGAGATGGGAAGAAGGTGGAGGATGAAATGAAATACTTCAAATGACATTTGTATTGGGCTTTGAAAGATAAGAAAGAGTTTGAGAAATGAACATCACAGAGAAGGTTATTTTTTTTCTTATCCTATTGTATACTTTGCTTCTAGCTGCCTATCACTTCCAATATCCACCAAAACATATCTTCCACATAATGGCCCTATTTGTGAGACAAGAAAAATAAAAACATTAAATGTCAAACCACCACACAAAAGAGTTATCTTTATGATTTTACTTTATGTAGTCCGCTGTAGAGAATTTGAGAAACTGGAAACAAAAGGAAGCAAATTAATTTGTGAAGCAAAAGTCTCCTCTATAAATGAGGTAATAAAAGATACATAATGGTAAAAAAAAAAAAAAAAAAAAGAAGAGGTTCTCACAAGGGTGATATCACTCACCCATTGCTAACCCCCTACCCAATGTATTGAGAAATGTGAGGGTTTAGGAGAGGGGATTGGTGTCAAGGCAAATGGGAGATAGTGCTTGTTGGTGGGAATATAAACTGGTGTAGCCACTCTGGAAAACAGTATGGAGGTTCCTCAAAAGCTAAAGATAGAGCTAGGATCCAGCAATTTCACTACTAGGTATTTACCCAAAGAATACAAAAATACTAATTCAGAGGTATATATGCACCCTGATGCTTATCTACAATAGCCCAATTATGGAAGCAGCCCAAGTGACCATCGACTGATGAATGGATAAAGAAGAGGTGGTGTATATATATGTATATACATGTACAATGGTATATTACTCAGCCATAGAAAACAATGAAATCTTGCCATTTGCAATGACATGGATGGAGCTAGAGAGTATAATGCTAAGTGAGATAAGTCAGTCAGGGAAAGACAAATACCATATGATTTCACTCATATGTGGCATTTAAGAAACAAATGAGCAAAGGGAAAAAAAGAGAGAAAGAGAGAGGCAAACCACGAAACAAACTCTTAACTACAAAGAACAAACTGATGGTTACCAGAGGGGAGGTGGGTGGAAGGATAGGGGAAATAGGTGATGGGGATTAAGGAGGGCACCTGTTGTGATGAGCACTGGGTGTTGTATGGAAGTGTTGAATTCCTAAATTGTACACCTGAAACTGATATTACACAGTATGTTAACTAACTGGAATTTAATTAAAAACTTTAAAAATTTTGGGAAAAAAAAGGAAGATAGCTCTGACCTTTGATATCCATGACAAAGGATAGTAAACATCTGGCAAATTTTTAAGTAGACCCAAAAAAGAATTATCCTGCCCAAATGCCAATAGCAGCCCCATTGTGAAATAATGGTAGGAGTTAAATGACTTCTTCAAAAATCAGACCAGGTAAGCCAGAGCCAGGACTCAGACTGCCTCCATGTTTTGTACAGAATGTTCATTTCTTGAAACTTTACAATTCTTAATATTTGTACAGCGAGGTGTTTTATAAACATAATTTGTAAGAAGTAGATTTATTTTTAATTTTCAGTTTTGTTTTTATTTTCCATGTTGCTTATTTGGCATTTAACTTGTGCTAGAATGTTTTGTCTTATTCCGCGAGCAGGAATTCAGACAATGTCAGAAACTGAAAGTGCTAGAAGTTGTGTGTTTGGGCATGGAATTTTCAAGGGTATACATAAATGTAATTTCACCAAGTAAACTCTAAGAGCTGTCAGGTCAAGTCCGTGTCTATTGTTTTATTATAAATTTAGTTCCAAAGACAATGTCCTGTGAGATACAGATACTTAACTGTTTGATTTTGAGGAAATTAGTAAGGCAGTGTTTATATGTGTGGGTTGGGAGGCCATTTTATTAATAAAGTGTATTTATTATCATCCTCCTTAAGAAGATGATGTCATTAGACAGGATTTGGGAGGAAATATTCCTAGAATCAAGCTTTACAAATAACACAAATGTTGAGGCAATCCTAGAAGACCTGAAATACTTGGATTCTGCAGATTTCTTTAAACAATATTGAATATGCACATAAGATTATAATCACTTCAAAATAAAAAGTTAAGACACGTGCACATAAATAAGAGAATAGGTTTCTTTTTAAATATATATTTTGGCTTATAAACATGCCTATAAGCATACTCCATATATTGGAATTCATGGTTTGAGTAACCACTAAAGATTTGAAAGTGGAGCTGTATTTTGCTCTCTTTCTTTCCCCATTGATTAATTTACTAGGTGACACTGGGCAAATCCCTCATCTTTCCTGTGTATCACTGTCTTCACCTCCACTAACACATCTTGGGAGCCAGAGACAAGGCAGACAATCAGGCAATCTAGGCCTGCAGATGATAACAAAGAGCATAGGACTTTTTAACAGAAGAGGAATCACACTTTTTATTTTCTTATCAACAGGGTATCTTTGGGTATTCTTAAGAAGTTGGCATTTATTTATTTCAGGCTTTTTTTTTTTTGTCTTCATCTGAGGTGTTAACACAAATTTAAGTGGCTGAGAAGATTTCTTCTAGATCAGTTGTGCAACAATTCTCTTACTTCATGTTCTATGGTACTTTGTCCTCAAGTTTTCCAGAGACACTTGGAAGCCAAAGTCAGACATTTGGGAAGTATGTCACTTCTTTCTCTGGGTAGATCTCTCATTACTTACCTATATTCATGTTCCATTGCTCAAAATTAATTTACAAGGTGAACCAAACAGAAAATTAAGAAGATGAGTAAGACAACAAAGCAAATACTATATAAAGTTTTCAGCATTTCAGCTAGCTATAAAGATCTCTCTTCTCTACAAAACATAAATTATACAGAACCTTTATTTATCATCTTTTCTCTTGTTCTTATTTCCCATTTAAAATTAATGTTACACAGTTGTGTTAGTTCTTTAAAAATAGCCTCCGGTACCCTTAGGGTTTTTTTTTTTCTTTCTAAACCATACCAATTATAAAAATAAACTAACAAAATCACACAGAAAAAAGAGGAAAACCCCAAACATACTTAAAGATGTAATTTAACAAGGCCAGAATGATATCTTGATCCCCTGGGATAGCTCTGCCTTCACTGCAGAGACAAATGCCATGAAGGCAAGAATGGTGGTGAACTGGAGAAAAATGAATCTTACATCTGTGGCGTCTTGTGTATTTGGAGCTCAGCTTGGCAGGAGAAAGTAACATCAGGTGAATGACTCAGAGTAGCGTTGTTTCCTGTGAAATCTTGGTTATGGTCCCCACTCTACTTGTATGGAAACCCATCAGGACTATTCAGCTATAGCCACCAGAATAAAATTTTTAATTTTTTTTTTTTTTTTTTTTTTACATTCAAAGCTAGTCTAGGTAGCTAAGATGGCATATTTATTTCAGGGAACTTCTGATCCTATGAGAAGTGCATAAGTGCTAATGGCTTTGTGAGTCATGTTTTGTGTGTGGTTGCTGGTGAGGGGCAATCACTCACTAGGTGAATAATCCTATTTCAAACACAGGACAGAGGCTAGAACTCAGAAGGGAAGAACAATTCCTTGCCCTTAAAATGAAGCTATCAAGGAAGCATAGAGTGAGGGGGGTGGGAGGATGGGTTAGCCTGGTGATGGGTATTAAAGAGAGCATGTTCTGCATAGAGCACTGGGTGTTATACACAAACAATGAATCATGGAACACTACATCAAAAACTAATGATGTAATGTATGGTGATTAACATAACATAAAAAAAAAAGCATAGAGTACTGAGTCCTGTGGAATAGACAGGAAACCCATTTTAGGGGTAAGGAAAAAAAGGCTACATAAGAGCATCCAGGTGAGTCCAGGATCTAGAGTAATACATTCATCCCTAAAGGTAAAAGGTCATAGGGAAGGAAATGATAAATGTAAACTTTTCCTTCCTTATAATTTTGCCCCCAGATGGCCCAGAGTAAAAGGATTCTTCGAGATAATTATGAACTTTGGGCATGCGAAGTCTCAATACAGTATTTATTATATTTCTGTTTAAAAAAAACAAAACTTGTGCATGGAACATTTGAAATAGGCTTTAAAATATACATTCATTTTAATGTATGTATAATGTTGAACAGAAAAAAATCTCTAAATTGTACATTTGTTGACTTTCTTTTTTATTTCATATCTCTATATTCTAAGAGTTTGAATTTTAAAAATGATGTGTACATCTACTAATACAACTATTTTATAAATATTTACTTAGTTTCATGTGTATTTCCTCTCATAAAAGAAAATATAGGAAGCTGAATGGTACTTATTATTGAATGCATCATAGGGCTGAGCGACCAGTTGCTTTATAATTAACCCAAATCTCTGGTCGACATCCGAACTCCTCAATGAACTCCTCCTCATATCATCCAATGTCCAAATGGACGATATGATATGGCAGGTTCTGTCAATGTTGAAATTCAAAAGTAGACAAGGTTCTATGATGGCTACTTAGAGAACTTAACAATGAAAACGTACTTGGTCCTTGACCTTAAGATTCTTGGAAAGCTCAGAGATTTTAGAACTATCCAATTTACCAAAGTGGAAGATTTGGGAGAAAACCAGAATGAATCCATTTCCTTATCAAATTAAAAATATATGTTCAATGACTACTATTTTGGGGCATTTGGTTAACTTTTCACTGGGTATTTGGTTAAACTTTCCCCTTGAAATTCTGTAGAAACATTCTCCTCTACAACCACCAACTCCTTAACACCCTGATCACTTTAAGGCTCTAATACTTCAAACTGTAATTCGTACTTGAGCTTATTTCTCAGTCTTCTCTTACATCAGGCTATCTTGAGAACTGCTTCCAGTTGAATGCCTTATTCATTTAAAAATGTCAAAGTATGGGGCACCTGGGTGGCTCAGTCAGTTAAATGTTGCCTTCAGTTCAGGTCATGATCCCAGGGTCCTAGGATCGAGTACTGCATTGGGCTCCCTGCTCAGCGTGGAGTCTGCTTCTCCCTCCTCCCCTCCCCCTGCTCATGCTCTCTCTCTTGCTCATTCTCTCTCAAATAAATAAATAAAATCTTTAAGAAAAGTTAAAGTCTTTTTAATTATTGAAAAGAAATGGGAAAATACAGAAAAGAATAAAAAAGAACATATTCGCACCCAAAATTTCACAACAGGGAAAATCAGAGTTAATACTTGGTTTATTTCAGGGTGCCTGGGTGGCTCAGTCAGTTGAACATCTGACTTCGGCTCAGGTGGTGAATTTCAGGATCCTGGGCTCTGCGGGGAGCCTGCTTCTCCCTCTCCCTCTGCACTTCCCCCTGCTTGTGCTCTCCCTGTCTCTCTCTTAAATAAATAAATACATTAAAAATATTTGGTTTATTTCTGTTTAAACGTCTCTAATAATCAATCTACATTTACAGAGATATTTTACAAAATTGAGATTGATTTGAATAGATTGCAATCCGATTTTGTTTTAATTTAGCAATGTATCAAATGCATTTTCTTTTTTTTTTTTTTTTTTAAAGATTTTATTTATTTATTTGAGAGAGAGAGAATGAGAGAGAGAGAACACATGAGAGGGGATAGGGTCAGAGGACGAAGCAGACTCCCTGCCGAGCAGGGAGCCCGATGCGGGACTCGATCCAGGGACTCCAGGATCATGACCTGAGCCGAAGGCAGTCGCTTAACCAACTGAGCCACCCAGGCGCCCCTCAAATGCATTTTCATGTGCTATTATTTGAGACATGTTTTAATGGCTTTGAATGATCTCAGCATATGGATGCACTAAGTTACTTAAATATTATTGTTTACACATACAGACAGATTCAAATTTTTACTATTATAAAGAACACAGCAATAATCATACATGTACATAAATGTCTAATTTTTTAATAAGTTCTCTGAGGTGGCACTATTGGGTCTAAGGTTTTGAATATATATATATACATTTAAGTTTTTATCTAATTGCTACAATACCCCACAAAATTCCTTCGTGTTTCTCCGATAATTTTTCTCACAGTGGCTGTTGTGCATAAATGAGGTACCATCTTTTTTCCTAAACTGGAATAGTGCCTGAGGGAGAAGACCATGATCTATACCTTTGGTAATATCTCTAATTACACTCACAATACACTTAATCTCACACAAGTTCAGTTAATAAGTTTTTCTCCAAATAGTGCTTGCAAAGCTTTACCATTTTCCAGACAATTCCTATCCGTTCCCCCGCTTTTTTTTTTTTTTTAAGATTTTATTTATTTATGTGACAGAGAGAGAGATAGAGCAGGAACACAAGCAGGGGGAGTCGGAGAGGGAGAAGCAGGCTTCCCGCCGAGCAGGGAGCCCGATGTGGGACTCGATCCCAGGACCCTGGGATCATGACCTGAGCGAAGGCAGATGCTTAACGACTGAGCCACCCAGGTGCCCCAGTTCCCCTGCCTTTTTTAATAATAAGGAATTTATTGCCAAACTCGCTAAAATAAATATACCCTAAGAAGAAATATTTCAGCGCATCTGGGTGGCTCAGTCGTTAGGCATGGGGTCCTGGGATCGAGCCCCGCATCGGGCTCCCTGCTCAGCGGGAAGCCTGCTTCTCCCTCTCCCACTCCCCCTGCTTGTGTTCCCTCTCTTGCTGTGTCTCTCTCTGTCAAATAAATAATTAAAAAAAAAGAAGAAGAAATTTTTCAACACAACTGGTTCAGGCAGAGGTAGTTTATTTGACACGACTGGTTTTGGTCTGAGAATGCTGTGTGAAACAGATGTGAATTGTGCTCGGTGTTAGAGACTGACGTGGACAATCATGTGGGATAAAAGCAGATTACAGAACACTTACGATCATAATTGAGTGTATTTATATATATGTATAATATATGTATATTTAATCTTAAAGCATATAAAATGTGAATTTTGTAGAAGTAACCAATGTTTTATTTTAGGCATGTTTAAAAAAAAATAGTTTGGAAAAAAATGCATGGTGCCGGATTTGGCCCACGTTGTACGGACATGTAGGACTCCAGTTGTCATCCCAAATGTAGAGTGTGTACAGTTGTGAAAGTGGGACACCCACTGGGTCATCTTCAGGGTACAGATGGGGCCCAGGCCAAATATTCTGACTACAACCAAATTATTTTCTTTCTTGAAGTTTCTCATTCTAAAATTTTCCAAATAATAATTCTAAGGGTTAGCAAGGATTTACTGACTCTCTCAGTGAAAAATCTGATAGAAAAAACATGGTTTTTTCCACCCGTACTCTCCCATGAAAGTGTTTCAATTTATAGATTCAATATCCATCTGGAGCTTCCCATATTTGCTTTGGTCCTTGATGATCGGAAGAATATTATCATTACCTCTGCAGGCACAGACGTAGTCTAAGGTTAGAACTTTCCTTGAGCAAATGCAAGGGAATTAAAAACATTGTCTCTCCTGTTGAAAATATCAAAGCTTCTTTTTTTATAACAACGAGTGATGATTAACAATGATAATACTTCTGAGTTCATATATGTGATGTTTAAATCAATTGAAATGCCCTAAGTTTAATGCCATAGTGAAACATTTCATTCTGGTTAAATTCTTTTAAAATAAATAGAGAGGCGTATTTCCTTGGTCATTTTGTTTGCCCCCAATGCACATTTTAAATAAGTTACTTAATTTTGAAAGACTCAAAAGGTCACTTAACTCTTTTAAATGTGACTTTACTACTTTTAGTTCTTAGAATCCACAAAGGGTTAGATCTTTATAGCCTGTCCTTTATTTTTTGAATACTGTCATTTGATTGCCAACAATGAACTAGGTAAGATTAAAGTAAGCTTAATCCTAGATCTGTAGAGTTTTTTAATTGATAAAGTTGCAAATACTTTTAAAGCAGATAACATGGTCTGTGTTGAGTATAAATGGGAAATCATTTGGTATTTCAGTCCCTCTCTAAAGGAGACCTAATTCTTTAGAAAGTAAGGGGCAGGTCAAATAAGATTTGTTAGTAATCATTTTAACAATGAGCAGTAATTAGGTGGTTTATATATATTGTCCCACAATCTTTAAGTGATTTAACAGTAAAGTTATTAGACCACGTATTAGTTTCCTATTGCTGCCATACAAAATCACAACAATTTTGCGGATTAAAACGAGACACAGGTATGAACTTACAGTTCCAGGTCAGAAGTCCAAAATGGGTCTCACAAGGTCAAAATTCCAGCATTGGCAGGGCTGCATTCCTTCTGAAGGCTCTAGGCTAGGTGAATTCCTTGTTTTGCCTTTTCCAGCTCCTAGAGACTGCCCTCATTCCTTTGCTTCAGCTCAGAAGCGCTCATCTGTGTGACTCGTAACTTCTCTTCTGTTGTCACATCTCCTCCTCTGTCTCTGACTTTTCTGCCATCCTTTACACTCAGAAAGTCTTTGCTTGTGACAAATCAGGGTCATCCAGGGAATCCAGGATAATCTCCCCCCCTCCTCAAGATTCTTAACTTAATAACCATATGCAAGGTCCCTTTGTCATATACCATAACACGTTTGTGGATTTTAGGAATTACAACATGGACATCTTTGGGGAGATTATTGTTCTTATGTGTCAAATATTTCTTTTCTCATTATGAACAATATGCATCTGCTGTTTGAGTTTCTGTCAAAATGGGAATTTTTTCTCCCCAAGTACTCTGAATATTTTCTGACTGACTGCTATTTCACCCTAAGTTGAAGAACTGAAATTTCAGAAACATCAGAGATACCAGTGTTACATTCATGGATCATTTAAACATAAAATTGTCACAATGGATATGGATAAAAATTCTTTATCAGTAATTTTGATAAGCATAACATTCTAGTGACCTTTGATATATCACTTTATTCTGGAAATTTTGACTTTTGTGTCCCCTTCTCACTCAAGTAAAGAGGAAGAAAGGAAGGTTTGCACACTTGCCTATTATTGTGAATCAAAAGTGTCTTTGGAACAATGGCCAGTTAAGAGAGCTGAAAGTTGGTAATGGCCTCCCCTATTGGACTTGAATGATCACCATGGGGTGTTTTTCTCTAACTGTTTTAAAGGGCAAGTCAGAGTTTATCAGTCTCATTAATCCAGGCTTCCACTGGGGCCTGGCCAAAAAGGTTTAGAATGTGATCAGTATGCAGCTTTCATGACCTTTCTTTTGAGCAAGGATCTTAGCAAGGGAAGGAGACCTCTTGTAAGACTCAACCTCCACAGGAGGTGGTTTTCTCATTCCTACATGGGGATGAAAGGCACCACATCGAAGTCAATTCAACAGAGACAGCAAAAAGGTCACTGTATCCTCACGTCAAGTATGCTCAATACAGACTGAATGGGTCCAGTTTTAAGTTCCTGTTTCTGTTTAGGCATTTAGTGTCAGTGAATTTTTATTCACAAGTATAGTGATATCTTTGTCACTTTTTCTATGAAATAGTCTTGATAAAGAGTCAAAGAGGAAAGACCGGCATTGGGTGATGATTGAATGTCTTAAATTCACTGGAGGTGAATTTAAGGGGAAAAATTCCAAGTCCTTTTTGGGTATATTTGAGGCTCAGAAGCACAGAATGTAATCAAGGAGTTTTCTGTATTTTTGATTCCATATGTCCCAGACACTACCATAGTTTAAAAGAACAAATTCTTGATTCTGGTGAAGACGACTCCAAGGATAAAGAATGAAATACAAACTAAAATGCCCTTTTTTGAAAGGGGGTGCGTGGGGGTGGGAGGATGGGAACCCACTTCTTTCTATCTGTGCTTTCAGTGCTTCATGAAAACATAAAGTAAATGAAGTCAAATGGTTATATCACATGTGAACCCTTGGAACTTCTGTGAATCTTTGCAGCATTTAGCATCAGTTGGGGCAAATAAAAGATGCAAAGAAGCTGTATTGCTTGTATTTAGGTTTTACTTATCAGTAAATTGGCGGGAATGATTTCTGTGGTCAGGATGACCTTCTAACGATTGCATTCGTATCCATAGGAGACTTGTAAGCAAGTGTTCATTACTTTGATATTACTCTAACTTTAACTAGAAATGTGGTTATGTGATCTCACATCACTTGGGGCAAAGCAACAGGCCTTGCTGTGTGGACATGAATAAGCTATAATCATTGAATGCTATTATGTTTTCTTAGTTGAGCACTCATACACACACACCTTAATTTAGGAGCATTTGGGGAATTGTCTAAGTGATTATAAGATTGAGTGTTCTATTTATAATTAATAGTCAAATTACTCTAAATAATGATCATAAAATATAGATGATGTCATTCTTATTTTCTAAGAGTTTCAAAAGGGAAGAAAACTTGTATATTTCTATATTCTCTTATATACACTGAATGCATATTTTACTTTAGAGAAGTTATGATGAATGAGATTAAGTTTAATAAGGAATTCTATTTTAGGGTAGCAAAAATATAACAGGAAAATCCACACAATCCCCCACTGTCCTGAAATCTTTTATGACCTTAGCTCTTTGCCTTGTCCCATTTTGTCTTCTGGATTGAAACATGTCCCAGATTCTCCAAGAGTCTTGCCTTGTGATTTTTGCATGCTCATTATTCACCACTCTTTCTTCTAATCTTCTCAATTCTAGTGATGAAACCACTTCTATTCCCCTCTGTCTTTGCCATTCTAACAAGGACAACCAATACTCTAGCTCCATGGAGGTTTGGGGCCAGACAATGTGGTTAATCTACTCTGTGAATATAATAATAGATTCAGGAATGGGTGCTTGGCCCATGTAAATAGGATTTTTTTTTTCCTGAAATTACTGGGTAAGAGGCAGTAAAGTGTTGGTAAGTCAGATGTAGAATGGTGGAGCTGGTGAATAGTGGAGAGATAGGGAGCTCTGATTTGTAGTAATTGCTGATTTCCCATGGAGAAAATACTCCCACTTTAGACGATTTTAAGCTACTGAGCTGACACCACTAAATGCAAAATTTTCTTTATGGTCCTTCAAAACTGATGGTCAGTACTATGTCCTGAGGAATAAGATGTGATTTCCTCTTAGACTATTATATTAACATCTTATTCATAACACCTTCTGTGCGTACAGAACCTTCTAAGTAAAATGTCCCTGCCCACAGCCCCGGAGGAAGAGGCAGCCTTGTGTAAAACAATGAAATATCCTCTCTTCTCTCTACAAGTAATTGGGCAGGAGCTGGTGTTGAACAAAAGTAAGCCACCTACTAGCTATACAGAGCCTATGATATAGGAGGCTAGTCCAACAAAATTTACTTTTTCTGGGATTTTAATTAAGAAGCACAAAGAAAATCCAGCAATTGGTAGCCATTGCTCAAGGTCAAAAGTGGCATAAAGAAAAAAGCCGTGAGGCAGTGTTGAGGCCTTAAGGTAGGGAATATGGAAAACTGAAGTTATAAAAGAATAGAAACTCAGAAAAAAACCCAAAGACTCAAAATACAGTTTCATTTACCCTGAGAGATACAGATAGAACAGCTGGTTCCTAGCCCTGTTTCAACTCCAGTCAATAGTCTTGTCCTAGAACTGGACCACATAGATCCTTAAGAAAAGCTCTCTTCATGTTGAGGTCTCGTTAATGAGTCTGTTTACTTGTAACAAAAAGACTTTAAGTAAAACATAAATTTGTACCAGGAATCAGGTGTAAGCAAGTGGAAATGGTGGGGTAATTGGAATTATTTACTGCCCTACTGTAGCTAAGATACAGCTAACCAAGTCCTCATCTGTGATTTCTGGAGAACAGGAGTATAAGGACTCTTCACTCTAAGAGAAGGTAGGTAGCAAGTTGATATCCTTAGAGTCACTCATCCTGTTAAATATCTTACCATCCAAAAATAAATGGCCTTGTAATCCCAACCATGGAAACCTCATGTTTCAAGGTTAGTGAACTATTCTAGAAAATGAATTATATGTTCAGGACCAGGGACAAATGAATGATACAGAGCTCCAAGTACTGAGAAGTGAAGGTTCCTTCTCACTTCTCTCTTCTATAAAAGGTAACTGTTATGACAGTGGTGGATTTTTACTACTATTTTATATCAGTTATTTAGTGGTGTTTGTGTAAGTTACAAGTGCAGAGAGGAGACAAATAAAAACTGAATGTATTTCAATGGTCCCATTTAAAATAGTAGGTAGCATTTCATGTTCCTATGGTTTTTGATTCAATTAATCTGCTCCAAAATCTTACAGGGTGGGTGAGAAGCATATTCATCTTACAGACTAGGAGACTGAAGAATAAAGAGATCACAACAATTGCCCAGATATTAAATATCAGAGCCAGATTTCATAGTCTAGCCTCAGATCAATGGCCTTAACCATTACCCAGTCGACCCTAAGATCATCAAGCAATTTTTGATATGACCTTTTGACATTGTCTCTAGAGGCAGTAGATGACGTTGATGCAAGATTAACAACACCCTATTTGTAAGATGTGGGTGTATTTACAATGTGTGTGAAGGATGGAATGTGTTAGGTGGGGGCAACTTTGAAATTGTGTGGGTGGGATGTAGGCAGTTCACTGGTTAGCAAGAGCTAAATTCTGTTTTGCCTGCCAAGTACTGTGCTCATGCTGGATACACTTCTTTGCAGGACAATCTGCCTCAGAAACATCTTACTGCACAGCTTTTTACCTCCTTAGCCATCTCCAACCAGACTGAGAGGTAGGACACTGGACTCAAGGGCAGTCAACCCAAAAGCTGATGAAGAAGCTGTGATGTGGCCTGGCTCACCAAAGATGAGCTCAGTCAGTGAGAGTCTCTTAAAGTAGGAAAGTCTAGCAGAATGAGTCATTTAGCAGCAGGAACCAAAGTTAAATATTGTAGAAATCAGCCTGGAAAGACCATGATGGACTTTGCCAAAGTTATGAGGTCACAGAAACTATGAGTAAGTGGAGCAATTAGGTAGAGAAGAAGGCTAAGGAAACTTTTTTCTCCCAAAGGACATTAAAAATGGGCATGTGGAGAGTATTTATGCCCTAATGTGGGCACAGCAGGGTGTATAATAAAGACCCCCAGATTATTGCTGTTGAGGTCTCTAGAAATATTGTATATCCAGAAATACCTTTCTTTTTAAGATTCCATTGGGAGGTGGTCATTGTCAGTAGATTCTCTTCCCTTTTGTTTGAGTTTCTTTGTTTGTTTCTTGTAAATGAGAACTACTACCTAAGATAATAAAAATGCGTTCAGAATTGTTCAGAACCTGCTTTTATTGTCTTAGGCAGTAGCTTCTGTTACTCATTATTGCATAGCTCCTCCACATGAAGAGTTAGCAACTCTGGGATATAGTAGGGGACGCATTGGGCATTTCTTTGAATGGCACTGGTATGTGACAGTATTTAAAGAACATTCTTTGTTATCCACTACTATGAATGTGTCTGGGCTTCAAAGGACAGAAAGCTAACCACATTATAATAATTATTAGCTACAGAAATAATGAAGAAATGTGTCTCTTGCAGGAACTAGATCTCAGATTTGGAATTGAAAGAGAAAAAAATTCTTATGAGACTCTATTTATGGAGAAAACTGGAAAAATATTTGGACTGATTTTGATCTTTTCCTCAATTCCAACTTCTCCACAGTAAATTAAATAATTAAGCAGGATCATTCATCTATTTTGCCAAAAAGTATGCAACTGATACCTTATTTTTCTTACTGCTTCAGATGAATTTCCTAAATATCATTACTAAATACCAATACCAATGTGTTACATACTAAATTCTTTGTTGACCCTGATTTTTCTCCTTTTAGAAAGCTACACCCACGCCATTCTCTCCAGATTTTTTTATTATTATTATTATTTTTTTACATCTGGCAGTTAGCTGGTTATCTGTAGCATTCCTTTAGAGTTACCATACTAACCGTGTCTAACCATACCACCTGGAATTTGTTTTCATTCTGTTTTAGAGTTTGTGATTAACAACAGTCTAGCTTAGACACACCTAAGTTAGGAGTTGTGATAGAAATATATAGTGGCTTAAAATTTATAGAACATTTTAAGTCAAATTTCTTGTTTTCTACTGCAATAGCTAAGTTTTGAAAAGACAAGTCACTTATTACTACTTTTTTTTTAGGTGTATTGCTAAGAATGGTTTCTATTGCGATTGACACAAACCCAAACACAAGTGGGCAAAATAATAAAGAAAATATTGGATGACTGGACACATCAAATGGTAGATCTGGCTTTAGGCTTTCTGGGGGTATGGCATCTCTTACTCTGGAATTTTCTGGGTCTGTCCTCCATGTGTTGGCTTTCTACACAAGTGAGTTTCCCACACGGCAGCTAAAATTTCCAGCAATCAATGTCCTCACATCTGTTCACCTGACCATCAGCTTGACCTGACCAAAAGGCTTCCCTTCCTCTAGCATTGCACTGAAGCCTTACACCATTCTCTCACTAGACCAACCTAGGTCAAGTGTGGACTCCTAGAAGAGTAGTCCAATGCCATACTCTGAGTAGGCCTGGATTAGGTCCCCGTCACTGAACCAGTCATTGTGAATAGGAATGGATTTAAGCTGAGTTGATGAAGCTAATCCCTGGTGGACATGGGGAGATGGAGGGTGGTCCCATGTTCATCGCATGGCTCGTGCCCTGTTGGAGAAGGGTAGCAGTGTGCTGAGTGGCTACTTCTATGGTGTGTACTGTGACCAAAAGTGGGATCTGGAAATGTCGTTGAGAGTTCTGCCCCCCATTTTGAAGTAGTAAGACACTGTGTGAGTCACTTCACATTCTTAAGACTTTCTTCACTCAGAAAGAAGAATGCTAATATCTATATCTTGGAAAGGAAAGAATGAATGTCCCCTGCAAAATGAGGAAACACTGCCTGTGTATTTCTCCTTCACTCCCACACTCTTACCACACTTCACTGTGACACCAGATGTGTACGTTTTCCCCACAACATACCATTCTCTGTGATATACCAGCTGGTGACCTCTGAAACAATCCAGTTTGGACACTATCTGGAGTTCACATGAGATTCCCCTGCTGCGGACATCAACCACAAGTCACATGTTGTCACCTGTACTTCTGACAGTGTAAATCAGGGTTCCATGATCCCCTCCCTGGCTTTGAGCTATAATGGCTCAAAATACTCAGGAAAACACTTACATTTATGGTTTATTATTAAGACTATAAGACAGAGATAGGTAGCCAAGTGATGGGATACTTGGCACAAGGTGTGTGGGAAGGGTGTGGAGCTGGGTACCACCCTTCCCATACCTCCACGTGTTCATGAGCCTGGAAGCTCTTCAAACCCATATACTCCTTAGATTTTAGGAGGCCTCATCAGTAGGCATGATGGATCATTAACCCAATGTCCAACCCCTTTTCCCTTCCCTGAGGATGGGGGATGGGGTTGAATGTTCCAAATTTCTAATCATGGCTTGGTCTTTGTAGTGACCAGCCCCCATTCTGAAGCTACCCAAGACCCACCAAGAGCTGCCTTATTAGATCAAAGGAGACCTGTATCACCCAGGACATTACAAGTATTTCGAGAACTGTCAGGAACCAGGGTCAAAGACCAAATACAGGTATCCCCTGCTGTTTAAAATTCACTTTTAGGAAAAGACCTCCATTAGTATATTTCTGCTAACCAGACAAAATCAAAGAGGATGTTTGCTTTTACAAAAAAAGGTGAAAAGCAAAAATATCAATCAGTGTCTGTTTTGCAGCAAGATGATGTATGGGCAGCATGCTCTGAGCAGCCAGAGTGGCCCCATGGATCTCCTTTCTGGGGGACCACACTCATATCATCATCAAGCTGCCCTAGCTTTGAACTGTGACTGTGAGCATCTGGGCTTTATCTTGGTTTACTGTGTGCATCCATTAGATGGGTCCTAAGGTATCAAAAAAGCCTAAAAGAGCTTATTTTTTTGGATCTGGGAACACTAAAAAAATTTTTCACATAAATTCATGATAATTGCTTTTTCTCTTAAAGCCATTTCAGATTCATAAGAATGTTCTACTTTTGGATAGCAAGGGGGAAACCTATATTAGAACAAAAGCTACTCTCAGTGTTTTTATCACTTAGGAAATTACAAGGGTTTTAGGAGCTCTGTGCTAGGAACTGGGGCCAGAGACCAATATATGTATTTTCTATTATTTCACACCTGCCAAGTAATTTTATAAACCATTATGTGCTATGAAAAGAATTTGTTACTTTAATGTAGTCGATGTTGTAGCTATCTATATAAATGAAGATTTTTTTTAAACTTAGAAGGACACAGATACATCACATATTTAATAAGAAACTCTGAAGCTTTAAGAATTTCTTCTAAGCGAATCAAGTGCTTGTGTACACATTCAATTTCGCCAGGATTTTCTGGTGTGTTTTGTAACAAAGTGCAGAGATTTATAATAGCAATTACTGAGATACAGATGATTCTGTAGTCAAAATATTTGGGAAATGTTAAATTAAACAAAAATAAATTGGTTTCTTTGCAATAAGACTTTTCAGAATCTTTAATATGCTAATAATAAATATGAATCTTTAAGAGTTATACTATTGCAGAATTTGTCATGTAAATCCCATCACAAAACCATTGAGGAGGGATGAAACATTAGGAAAGAGGATCTCAACTAGGTTCATCCCCCCCACATCCCCGCCCAGGGAACATTTGGCAATGTCTGAGGACATTTTTAATTGCCACAAATGAGTGGGTCCTATCGTCATCTAGTGGGTAGAGTTTGGGAAAGTTGTTAAACATCCTACAATGCACAGGACAGCCCTCTACAACAGATAATTATCCAGCCCAAAACATCCAGAGTCGAGAAAGCCTGTGTTATGAAATTAACTTTGGTCAACACTGATTTGTGTGGCTGATGACAGATTTTCTTTTTTTTTTTTAATTTTTTTATTGTTATGTTAATCCCTATACATTACATCATTAGTTTTAGATATAGTGTTCCATGATTCATTGTTTGTGCATAACACCCAGTGCTCCATGCAGAACGTGCCCTCCTCAATACCCATCACCAGGCTAACCCATCCTCCCAATCCCCTCCCCTCTAGAACCCTCAGTTTGTTTTTCAGAGTCCATTGTCTCTCATGGTTCTTCTCCCCCTCCGATTTCCCCCCCTTCATTCTTCCCCTCCTGCTACATTCTTCTTCTTCTTTTTTTCTTTCTTAACATATATTGCATTATTTGTTTCAGAGGTACAGATCTGAGATTCAACAGTCTTGCACAATTCACAGCGCTTACCAGAACACATACCCTCCCTAGTGTCCATCACCCAGTCACCCCATCCCTCCCACCCCACCCCCCACTCCAGCAACCCTCAGTTTGTTTCCTGAGATTAAGAATTCCTCATATCAGTGAGGTCATATGATACATGATGACAGATTTTCTAATCCAGTTTTCAAATGGCTCACCATCAACTTGACCTTTATTTAGTATGAAGACACATACAGTAGTAATTGAAGTGTACCAGAAACAGAGCAAGGTTATATCCTAAATTAGGTACAAAATATACCTCACAGCATTGCTGTTATACATTCTATTGATTAACATGATTGAAAACTTTGTCATTAGGCTGAAACCTTTATCTGTCATCACACATCTTTATATGGATTGAGTCCAAACATACCTGTCAGAAAGTAGCAAGTAGAGTAGTTCGTGGTACAATTACTGACAACTTACATTGGAAAACCACTGGATCCTTTCTACACAACTCTTACATTTCTGTTCCTACTCTTTTCATCATCATCCTTGATGTGACTTCCCCTAAAGAGGAAATTTGTAATCGTTTTGTACAATTTGGCTGAGTCCTGAAAAAATGATAGAATGGTTCAAATAGGAAGTTTTCCTTAGTCCTGTAAACTCCTATTTGATAGTCTTTGTTGACTGCTCTTGGTCCAGACTTTCATCTATATGTAATAAAAAAATTAGTTAATAATATATAATATTAAGAGTAAGTACCTTGAGGTTAAGAGTAAATAACCTGATATTAAAACAAAGTTCCCTAGGATCCAATCTACTAGGTCAAAATAATAGAACTTTAAGAATTAGAAAAAATAAATAAATAAATAAATAAAATAAAACTTTAAGAACCAGAAAGGTGAATGAGTTCAGGGGAAATGAATCAGAACTGAAATTTGTGGAAAGCTCTATGTGGGTAGATGTCCCTACCTTTAAGATCCAGGCATCCTATAATATCACGGTGAATTTGTAATTACTGTGCCAGTTTCTGACTGGCTTATCTAGGAAATTCCTGCTTTAACATAGGTAAAAACCTAAAGTCTTGAAGACAGAAAAGCAAACAACAAGAAAACAACATTAATAAAGCCCTGCAACACCTCAGTTTTTGTCTTCATCCTTCCAAAGTCAGATCACACAGGGAACCTGAGGTAACAGAAACATCTTACACATAAGGCAGCTGAAGAAAGTACTTGACCAACTGAAGGTTCACAGGCAGGCCTCACACACCCTGCTGATAATGTCACAGTTCTTTCCATAAATATATCTGTCTTCGTTATGGAATTCCTAGAGCACAGGTCTGATCGAACTGATGACATTTTTAAAGAAAGCTGTTCCTCTCTACCTGCTCACATTACAAAGTGGGAGGGTAAATACGTGTCAAATACGATCATCAACCACTCTCATTTCTGTCTTTTCCTCCCTCTTTTCTTCTTTCCTAGAAGAATTGCATGGTTAGCAATAACAACGGGTCAAGTGAGGTAAGTGGTCTAATAAGGAAGTAGCTTGTTCACAGGGCCCATGCCAGCACTCTAGTGGAAATTCCCCAACATTGTAATGAAGTAAGGCAAAGTTATCTGGCACAGACTTCCATGATTTGCTGGATCCAGCTTTTGTTTACCAACCTGAAAGGACAACAGTGATGTAATGTTATTTTCCTTAGTTCTTGATTTTCTAAAGGCTCTGTAGGGTAGGTAGGCTCAGTCTTAGGGGACCAGGAGAGGAAATCCCATATGTTGTACTTAATCTACTGTCCTTACCTGTTTATAAAGATATAGATCTACCTATCTATCTCTCTCTCTCTCTCTCTCCATTGAACAAAAAGGAAGAAATGTAAGATACATTTATTATGAAACAGCATGTCAATTTCATTCCTAATTATATTTTAATGTGTTTCTCTTCAGTATCTGGACACCTTTTCAGATGGAGTCCCTCAAAATTTATATCAGTGGGTCTAATTATTAGTCTGAAAAATTGCTAATAAGCATACTGTTTGCCCCGTGTTTTTAGAATCTGGGGACACCCTGTGATGTGTATATATTATAATGACCTTCTCCTCATAGAAATTAAATCAAATAATTACGCATTAAAGATCTGATAAGTAGTCAGGAGGTGCCTGGCTGGCTCAGTCAGCAGAGCATGTGACTCTTGATCTCAGGGTTGTGAGTTCCAGCCCCACATTGGGTATAGAGATTATTAAAAATAAAATCTTGGGCGCCTGGGTGGCTCAGATGGTTAAGCCTTTGCCCTCGGCTCAGGTCATGATCCCAGGGTCCTGGGATCAAGACCCACATCCGGCTCTCTGCTCAGCGGAGAGCCTGCTTCTCCCTCTGCCTCTGCATCTCCCCCTGCTCATGCTCTCTCTCTATCTCTGTCTCAAATGAATAAATAAAATAAATAAATTAAAATAAATAAATAAATAAATAAATAAATAAATAAAATCTTAAAAAATAAAATAAAAGATCTGACAGACAATCATGACCTGGGCTTCTTCACTTTGGGCTTTTTAGAAGAAGCAGTTTGGGAGAGAGGGAAAAGCTGGGTCTGGAATCAGATATAAGACCAACATTGGCCACAATAGTTACAAGGCACTATGCGGAGTCATTCACATGTAAGCCCAATGAGATGGGCTAGATGACATTGTGATCTCTATCTTATTGATAAGAAGACTGAATCAGTTGACTTAAGATTGCACATGTAGGAAGTGGTAGAATTTGTGTTCAAACCTAAGCCTATCTGGTTCCAGTTTTTTTTTTTTTTTAGGGATTTTATTTATCTATTTGAGAGAGACAGAGATAGCGAGAGAGCGCACAAGCCAGGAGGAGAGGGAGAAGCAGACTCCCGCTGAGCAGGGAGCCAGATCCAGGGCTTGATCCCAGGATGCTGGGATCATTACCTGAGCCAAAGGCAGATGCTTAACCAACTGAGCCACCCAGGCATCCCATGTCTGGTTCCAGTTTTAACTTTAGCCACTAAGCTAATGTGGTTGACAGTCCAGTCCCCCCACATTCATGGTACCACTTCCACAAATTATACCCCTTTTTCAGCCTCCGCTCCCTCATTTGTACAAAAGGCTGTGATGCAGACTATTCTAAATGGTTATTTTAAAAATAAAACAGGATTGTGTTTGTGCAATCACCAACATAGAGTATGTGTTTAATAAGGATGCATAACTCATTCCTCAGAACTCAGTCGAAACAAGAGAAAGTGGTGTAGAAGACAATTAGCAGTTAATAAAGTGGTTCTCATCCCTGGCTGTACCTTAGAATCTGCTGAGAAGTTCTAAGAGTATTGATGCCTATTAGGAGGGCATGTAGGTGGGACACTGGTGATTATCTAGTTAACCAGAATAGAGGTGTTCATTTTGTGATAATTCCTTAAGCTGTACATTTATGAGAGCTGCCTTCTTCCATGAACATATTTTACTTCAATTAAAATGGATATATTTTTTAAAACTATGATTTCCCGGGTCTTACTCCTTAGAAAATTCTGATGTAATAGCTCTGTAGAGGAGTGTAAACATCAGCTTTATTTAAAAACTTCTTGGCAGTGTTAATACATGACCAGCATTGAGAGCTATTGTTAGAGTAGAACCAAGCCTTAGGAGATTTAAGAGTCAAGGAAGGCATGTTTTACAGCAAAATAGGTAATATCTGCCAGATTTAAAAGTCTGGGTTAGTGTACAATAATTAGATATAGAGAACAGGAATTCATATCTTCATGTTTCATATAGGGATCCACCCCCACAGTGGGAATTGCAGTAGGCAGGGAAAATCTATTTAGTGCCTCAAAAAACCCACTTTACATTCTTTATCTTTCCTTCTTTTGTGAGCATTTCTATTCACTTCTATTTTATTAAACCATCCTGCTTTTTGTGAACCCGTTTATTTGACAAAACCTATGTAGTTTGAAAACAGGGAAACTAAATTTATGAATTAAAGTGTCTACTCCTCCCAAGTGCCCACATATGCACAATTTAATCAAACATCCTCAAATGTCCAATAAGAAGGACTAGATAAGATCACCATGTCTACATTGTTAATTTTTTCCCCGTGAGACATCATCATCGTATTTGCCCCTTGTTATTGGATGGTGGTCTTTTAGACCATGCTAGTATCGTTTGCATCTCCTTCTTGGTGACACGCATGCACACTCACATACATGCACACACACACACACATACACGCAAATACACACAGGTGTATGTTCTACCTGTGCTATTATAGAACAGTGTTTTATAAAAACATAAGCAGTTAAATTTACAACCTGCAAGTTAACCAGCATTAATTGGAATATATACTATCTATTGATTCCTTGGTGAATCTTTATCAGTGCTTTCATGGCGACATTTTTAAGTAGTGCACTCATTATAGTGGGATATTTCAAAAGTGGCTAGTAAAACAGAACTGTCCAGTAAATTTCAAAATTCATCTAGTATGAGATGAAACTTCAGGTATTTATTATGTATATTCAAGAACCTCTGCCTTGCTTTCACATGGTAACATGTCACTGTCATTTTAACTGAGTTGATTCTCTTGCTATTAGTAATAATTCTTTGTTCATGCAATGCCTAACTAATTAATAACCGAGAGCATTTGCACATCCTCCTAGCCAGAAGACCATTCATGTCGTTGACTAAGTCAGCAGAATGTGATAAGATTGTGTACATAAACTGAGTTATCAGAAGGGTAAACTTAATTAGTGCCATATTTTTCAAAAGCATAAACATCAAGTTTTAAGTATACTCAAAGAATGCGTAGGCTTATAAATTACATTAGCCAATGGGAGAAAATAAGAAAAGGAATAAGGAAGGAAATCTTCAGTCTGATGCCCAATTGGGAAACCCAAAATATGGATATAAACTCCATCAAGTTTCCAGTGGATGGGCTTTAGACACCCATAGATCTATTATACTCACAAAATTGCGGGAAAAACTTTGAGTAAAAAAACTTACAAAGGTAAAAGCAGCTGAAGAGACTGAAAAATAGAGATTATTCCATATTAAACCATCTGCAGTATTAAAGGTTGGAGGCACAAATAGATGTCACTGAGGCTAGCATACTAATGTAAGATTTATGCTGTCGATTACCATTTGCAATTAAGTATAATGTGCAAATGCCATGGGATTATTTGTTTCAGTTGTAAGAAAGAGGAAAAAAAGAAAGCATTAATTTTTGGCACTTCTTAAATTTAATTATAGTTGGTGTGCTGCAAAGAAAAATGAGAAAATCCATTCTCTGTATTAGCAGAGAAAGAGCTAATATCTGTCAGTGAACGCCATTGTGATTTTTCCTACATGTCTCTGCTCTGGCTTCATTTACAGATTGCACAGATATTATTAAATAAGTCTTCAAGAGAGAACACGGGTTTTTGAAAATGAGGATTCGTCTCTGATGTTGTGGTTGCCAGGTAATGGATTAACAAGCTGTCAGTGTGAAATCCATTCATTTCTTCTTATCATTCAGGAAGCAGGTGTCCTGTCACTGTCCACTGGCTTACAGACTTCCACGGGAAGGTGGAGACATCACAGGGACAGCACCAGATTTTATTTATAGGAAATAATATTCTGTTCGTGATGTCTGACCAATCTAGCACCTTTATTATTTTAATCTATGTGCCATTGGCACATTCTTGTGTTTTTTAACAACAGGGTTAGGTTTTTTAACAACAGTGTTCATTTGAACGTATGAAATTTCCATCTTGTAGCTCCAAAATGATTAAATATTGACAATTTCACAATTTCATATGGTCCAGGCTATGGTTAATTTACTTGTGGGTGAATGAAGTGAGAATTTTAGAGCAAGGAGTAAAGGAAAGAAGACGTGTGTGTGTGTGTGTGTGTGTGTGTGTGTGTGTGTGTGTGTGTGTGTGTGTGTGTTTACTGGAGTCGGCTGTGTGCTAGGCCTTGTCCTACACACCAGATATACAGCAAGCCACCAGATAAAGCCTCTGCTCTCATGAAATTTATATGCCCCAATGGGAGACAGACAATAAACAAAGATCATTCCAGATAAGTGCTATGGAAAACAGATTATTCCGTGAAAGGAACTACAGCTAGACCTGGGGTGTTGGGGGCAACTTTTTTAGATAGGGTGGCCAGGGAAGGCTGCCTTCAGGATATGAGACTTGAACAGAGACCTGAAAACAGAGACTCAACCTCGCAAGGGACTGTGCTCTGTGTTAATGGATAGCAAATGGGAGGAAAAGTGCTGGGCTGGGCTGAAGAGGAGTAAGGGGGCCAGTATGCCCAGAGCAGAGTGAGCAAAGGGGGCAGGGGTAACAGATGAGGTCAGAAAATGATAGGCCAGCAAGTGAGACCATGGAGGAATAGCCAGTAAAGAAGAAAGAAAACAAGAAATTTTGTCATCTAAGAAGCCAAACATTAAAAAGGAAAAAGTAATTCAGGAAGGGAAGGACAGATCACCTTTGTCAAATGACCTCAGAGGGGTCAGAAGGGTGAGGGCCTAGAATTGACCACTGGATTAATTTTTGAATGATAATCAATTACTACAGATGGTTATGAAGTAATTGTCCATGAATTTTTCTCTATTTTTTAAAATGAGGTATAATTTACATATAGAAGAATCTGTCTTTTTTTAGTATACAGTTCCTTAAGCTGTTGTTTTTAAGAGGGAGTGTGAGTGGGGGGTGGGGAGGGACAGAGGGAGAGAGAGAGAGAGAGGATGTCAAGCCAACTCCCCACTGAGCATGGAGCCTGATGTGGGGCTCAGTCTCAGGAGCCTGAGATCATGACCTGAGCCAAAATCAAGAGTCAGACGCTTAACCAACTGAGCCACCCAGGCACCCCCAGTTCCATACGTTTCCAAACATTTACAGTTGTGTTATCACCAGTATACCCACGACATAGAATTTTCATGAAACCCCCAATTCTCAGTGCCTCTTTGTGGTGAACACCATCTCCATATCTAGCCATGGATCTGTTTTCTGCCCCGCTGGTTTTGCAAGTGTGTCATATATATGGAATTATTTGGTATGTAGCTTCTAAAATCTGCTTGCATTTAGCAGAATGTGAGATTCATCATGTTGTTCCAGGTATCAAGAGTTCCTTTCCATTCACTGTAGTATCCATTGTGTGCATAAACCTCAGTTTGTTATGCATCCCTGTTGAAGGTTGGTTCCAGTTTGGGGAGATTACAAATGAATCCACCATAAATATTCACATAGGATTTTTGTGCGTGTGAACATGGGTTTTCATTTCATTTGTATAAATACCAAGGCAAGGAAATGCTGGGTTATATGGTAATTGCATATTTAAGTTTATAAAAAAAAAAATCTAAACTGTTTTCCAAAGTCATTGAACCATTTTTATTCCCACCAGCAATATACGAGCTCTCCATTGGTTTCACAGTTTTGTTCTTCCTTTCTTTGTTTTAATTTTAGTTATTCTAAAGTGTGGTATATCATTGTGGTTTTAATTTCCATTTCTCTAATGACTAATGATATTAAGCATTTTTTCATGTACTTATCTGCCAGCCTTATTATCTTTCTTTGGTGAACTCTCTCTTCAAATAGTTTGCCCATCTTTTAATTGCGTTGTTTGTTTCCTCATTATTGAGTTATGAATGTTCTTTGTGTGTTCTACGTACCAGGTTTTTTATCAGATAAATGCTTTGCAAAGATTTTCTCCCAGTCTGTGGTTTGTCATTTCCTTCTCTTAATGGTGTTTTTCAAAGCACAGGAGTTTCTATGTTTGATGAAATCCAATATATTATTTTTTCATGAATTAGGCTTTTCCTGTCATACCTAAGAAATCTCTGCCTAACTAACCCAAGTTGACAAAAGTCTTGTCCTATATTTCTCCTAGAAATTTTGTAGGAATCAATTTTACATTTATGACCAGTGGGTTTTGTAAGATGGAAGCCATTGGTGACGTGTACTTGAGTGTTAATTTGGGCAAAGACCTAATCAGAATAGGTGAAAAAAAAATGGAAGAAAAGAAAATTGAGACCATCTTTATAGACTTGTGCTACAGAGAGTAAGTGAAAATTGAGATTTTCGCTGGAGAGAAACCTTGTAGGTGGAGTAGGATGGTTGGTTATTGTAGGTAAGCAAAATTCAACGCATTGGCTTATGTATCTACAAATTAAAATGGTACAAATTGAGACAAATCAGGGGAGAGCAAATCCAGTGAAACCTCACTGAGTAGTGGGTTAAAAGCTCCAAGCACAGAGACTGGTTATTTAAGATGAAAATAACAGGGTTTCTAGGGCAAGTAAGGATAAACTTCTATGCTTT
Organism: Halichoerus grypus; assembly: GCF_964656455.1. Lineage (NCBI taxonomy): Eukaryota > Metazoa > Chordata > Mammalia > Carnivora > Phocidae > Halichoerus > Halichoerus grypus. The sequence goes on along the minus strand of NC_135720.1, from coordinate 139,398,262 downwards.
CTGCATTGGAGCCAGTAAAATGTTTGGCTTGGAAAAAATGAAAAGAGGTGGGAAAAGAATTTCAATTTGACCTTAAACTCAGCAACTTGTCTGGTTGAATCTTTTTCCATGGATTAAGCAAGAGAGAATTAGGGAGTGGGGGCGTCTTTTCCCTGGGCTGAACCTCAATGGGTTTCATATTTCCTGGGATCTCTTAAGATTTCCTTTAAGCAAAGTCTGTTTATACAGTGACCTCAGTGGCTTTGGTACATTCCCTACAGTCCTGGCATTCTCTTTGCCCAGCATCCCAGGAAGTAGGTAATGAGTCAGGGGTGGAGATGACATGCACAGTGGGCAGGATGGAAGAGCAAGCTGGAAGAAAGTCCTTTTCGGATAACCCATTTTTTTTTTTTTAATTAAGAAATATTCAGGCTTTCAAAGGGAAAAGAGAAAGCACATTTAAGAAGTCATAGAATTCCATGGTAGTCAAACTCATTTGTAGGATTTGATTTCTAGAACTAGATTAGATTGCACAAAACAATATTTGGGCTTGCTGAGAGCAGGAGTCCTGATTTTGCCTTCATAGCCCATCAGACTGACATGGAGATTGCATCTCCATGTATCTGTGCATCTACTATATGTCCACAATTCAGTTATTGACCCATCAGAAGGAAACATAAGCATTTATTGTTGACATATTTAAAGAATTAGGAAGAAAGTATTGAGCTTTCATGGTGGTTTTAATTCTTTTTTTGTTTTCTTGTTTAGACTCTCATAAAAGTCTATTTCCAGCTAGAAAGAAACATGACAGCCAAGGCTAAGATGAACTAAACCTAAAATAATCTATTTCTTTAAAATACCCAATTAAGCATGACAAACCATATTATGGAAACTTTTCATGGACTGGGCTGTAAATGAAAAATACTATATATAACACATGTATCATAATGGGCTTTGTGTGCATCCATGTGCCAGCAAAGAACTAAGAAAGGAATGGCTTTCCTCCCCATAGTAATGTGAACAGCTTTTCATTATAATTTAATAAAACACAAATCCTAGTGGTTAAAGTTCCTAGTTTTCATTTCATTTATGTCAGGACCAATGAAAAAATTAACAATAAGAACAGCATTCATATGACTCTTTAGGTCAACAATGTGTAAATTATATTATGCCTGATTTATACATGAAACTAATAAAGACTCAGCAATCCCAAATTAGTCAATGACATCCCTATTACTGTATATGGATAATAGAGATGAAGTATTTATCATCCTTCAATAGAGAACAGTTCCAAGTTTCTCTTCTTTATCTCCTTTCTTGTACAGGATCTTCTGTCATGACTGGGCACAAAACTGGACCTGGCTTATTTTGAGGACATAGAATCAGTCCACTTCTGCCAGTGCAATTATTGCCACATTTTCTCCAAATCCAGTTTAGATCACAATTACACCTTATTTTTTTGTTATCATTTCCTATATACCAGAATGTGCTCAATAATTTGATTCAATTTCTTTTCCTTAATCCCCATAAAGTAAGTAATACTTTTATCCATGTTTTACAGAGGAGAAATAGGTTTGGGGAGGAAAACCACTTTCCAAAGCTCACATACAAATTATGTAAAGAAGTCATGTCTTGGGGCACCTGGGTGGCTCAGTCGGTTAAGTGTCTGCCTTCGGCTCAGGTCATGATCCTGGGGTCCTGGGATCGAGCCCCATGTCAGGCTCCCTGCTCAACAGGGAGACTGCTTCTCCCTCTCCCTCTGCCTCTCCTGCCCACCCCTACCCCGCTCTGCTTGTTCTCTTTCTCAAATAAATAAATAACGTCTTTAAAAAAAAGACTTCATGTCTTGAACCCAAGCATTCTTGAGGGTAGATTCTTACCCACTAAGTAATTGATACCTACTTAATAAGAAGAGGTCCATATTTGGGCAAGAAAATTTCCATTAGGGTGACAGGAGGAAGGGCATTCATAGCTGGAAGGGCATTTAGCAATGATTGTCATTTGCGGTCTGTGTTTTCAGAAGACCATTGCTAGATCTTGTGTGGATGCAGGACATGTAGAGGATCATGACCTGAAGCTAAATGTGAGTTTAGCTTCAAGCTAAGATAGCCCAGATATCTTAGAAAAAACACACAGTAGCTGTGTACTCCTAGACCACTTGTTCAGATGTACGCTATCCACAATGTTGGCTTTTCAGTTACATTACTATAAGCATCATTGCTTTTAAAGGAATACACAGAATCTTGAGGACCCTAGATACTGTTTCTGCCACCCTTGAACCCCAGAGTCTCTCAGAATAGAGAGCTGGGAATGCTCAGTTGACCACTTAAATCCTAATGCAACTTAGCCAAGTCATTATTATTAGCGCATGAAATCAACATGTTTCAGGGACCAAAGTTTCTTTTGTTTTTAAATTAATTAATTATTATTATTTTTATTTTTTTAAGTGGGTTCCATGCCCAATGTGGGGCTTAAACTCACAACCCTGAGATCAAGAGTCGCAGGCTCTACCCACTGAGCCAGCCAGGCACCCCAGAAACCAAAGGTTTTCTTTGTAATTTCCAAATAATATAATCGAACAGGTATGCAAATGAAAGAACATTGATAAAAGGGGAAATTGAGCTACGATATGTTGAATATTTGCTTTAGAGAGGTAACTACAGCAAAATTATCAGGGCTGCAGGAGTTGAGGAGAAGCCTATATATTCATTTGTAAGTATGGTTGTATATCATCTCCTGCTTTTCACCCAGTGCGCATTTACCTTCTGTTCATGTTGTCGGCACTAAGTCATTTTAATGTGAGTTATAGCTATTATTTTATTATAAAATTATTTTATGAAAGCATGTAGTGCTAAGCATATATAGACACATTTTTATTATATGGATTATATATATTTCATTATATGTTCTTATATGATAATATAGTATAATAATATATATTGTTGTTTGTTAGTTTGATTCAGGATAGAGACATTTTCAGTGTCAGTAAGCTTGCGGGGAATCATTCCTCACGGTAGACATTCAGATAATTTTTGGTTCTTGCTCAGACACAGACCTTTTCTTATTAAATACATCAAAGCTTTGCTTCCAGGAAGGATAATCTTCTCAGTTGTTCCCTCTCTGAGTCAGAATTTGAATGCTTTTCTCATTGAAAGTGATTACTATAGATTAATAAAGAGAAAAACGCACCCCTCTCTCTCCTTTCTTCCTTCCCTCCCTCCCTCTCTCCTCCTTGCTCTCCTTTTCTCCTTCATAACTCCTCCCTCCAGTACTTGTACTTCAGGAAAATAAATCTTTGGCAAAATAGAAAATGAGCAATTGTTCTTTGGCGTATTGTTTGTGACTCCATAGATACACATTTGTAACATTAAATATTTATAGCATTAACACAACAGGACACATTTTCCCCTCAGTTTCTTTTTTTCCCTGAATTCCAAGAGGAGCATTGACATTAAATCTCTGCTTTGGAAAGAAGCAACCACTCTAAAAAATATGCTAACCATTACCCCTTTGTTTGCATTCTACTCAATGGCTTACATAAATATTCAAGATTCACTGAGAGTGTGTACAATGAAGTGCTTGGCATTTGCTTAGGTGCTCCCCACATTCCTTAGGGGACCAGACCACACTCACTCCACACTCCAACACTCTGGGCTACTTCCGCCCAAAGAGGAGATGTTAGTTAAGACAAGAGAAGTGGGCTGCTTGAAATGCTCAGAACATGGTTGTGAGGGAGCACAAAACAGAAATGTCTCTGCTTATGCAAGGCATGAATTGAAGAGTTTTAAGGGAGAAGACAGGACTATTTATCTTTGAATCAACTCTCCAAAGGTATTCTTGGGTAAACTTTCTGGAAAAATAAAGAATAGCATCTCATATTTTAAAAAAAATTCTGCTATATTTATTGAATCTTACATTTCTGGTAGTTTCTTAAAATTATCATAGGCATTTACACATGTGCTGATTTTCAAGTTTTCCTAATTGGGTCTCTTACTGGTAGCACCTGAAGGCTATTGGTCCTGTTCTTCATCCTTCCATTTCCACCCTCTCACACCCTCTCATTATCATACTAAGGAATATAAATTTTCAGTGTATATACCAGTATTTCCCCAAAACACATTCCAACAAAAGGTAGTTTCATCTGATTTGATAGGTGTTTCTCAAAATTAAGGATTCCATTTCAAAAGTGTTTAGAAGAATTCTGGATTAAATATAAGTTAACAGCCTTCTTTTTTGGTTTGTTTGTTTAAAGGAAAAAATCAACATCATTTTTATGGTGACCTGTAATGATTCAAATCTCCTTGACAAAGTTAGCAACTCCCTTAATTATGAATTCACTACACAGAGATAAAAGTGTTTAACAGGGAATATATTTAAAACAACAAGCTATCCACTAATGCTTCAGTATCATGGATTTATGGTTAATAAACATATTTTACTTATGTAAATTACATGATTTCAAGAGAAGAAGCCAATGGAGAATAACCCTTCCCCATCATCTGTGACAGTGGGATGTGGTTATCAAATACTGTTGCCATGGGACTTGGATGTACCACAAGATGCTTCAGTTCCAGCCTGGAGCTTCTGGGGACTCCACGACTAGCTCTGACAGCTTTGACTGGGTCACAAGCACCAATCTTAGAGGTAAAGTTCCTAAAAATGACTCAGCTCAAGGAAATCGTTAGCACTTTCAAGTCATGAAATAGTATTTTTGTCCTGTGAGAAAACATATGTCCTCATTGTTTTCTTTTTCTTTTAAGAATTTTCTTTATATCAAAACGTATTTTATCAAAGTGAGTATTACAAATACAGTCTGTTTTTAAAGCAAAAGAAGTGTTAAAAGGCTTACAACAACAGCAACTTAAAAAGTGAGGTCTCTGCATTACCTGGTCATGCCCCCAGTCCCAGAACCATGTTAAACTCATTTGCTATTTCTTCTGGTGTATTTTGCCATGTATCTACATAATATGCTCATGTTGCTAATTCCTAATCTGTTCTTTTTTAATTGAAGTATAATTAACATTAGTTTCAGGTGTACAATATAGTGATTCAATAATTCTATACATTTCTCAGTTAATTTGGCAAGTTTCTTTACAACGAATTTCTCAGAACCTTCCATGAGTGTGTACATTACAAAGCTCCAAGAAAGAAATCCCATAAGCATTCATTTTTTTCTCTTTCTTCAGAAAACCTTTGGCAGGGCATTTTTTAAGTCTCAGTCCAGACAGGCACTAGACTTGCCAGCTCAGCTGAATATTCTAGAACCAACTTTCAGTCTTAGCTCAAGTGTAGGCAAAGAGTCATGGAGTATGTCTCCCTCTTCTACTCAGTGATAGTACAGACAACCAGAGGTATTTCTTTTGTTTCATGCTTCTTCCTAGCTCCCAGTACCTATTCTGCAATATTTCAAAAGGGCAATGACCTAAAAATTGTCTGTTATCATCTCAGCCACTCATTAGAATGAGATTAGCATTATATGTTGTAAAGAAATATAAAAGTTAATATAAAAGAAGTTCTTAGAATTTGCATGAATGTTTTACATAAATGACCCAAATAAAAATCATTTTGTCACATCTTCAACTGAGCCAGAGTCCCAACTATTTTGAAGGACATGTCTTTGATGCCAAGTGATCTGTAGCAAAAAGGAGAAACATGGAAGCACCTGCATTGAGCATGTGGCCTGAACCAGAAAGCAAACGCCAAGGAAGATCCATCCAGGGAGGTTATGAGAACTCTGTTGGGTGGTAGAGAACACTCTTCTCTCCTGCTATTCCTTACAAAACATGTGTGCATAATAGAGGCACATGAATGCATGCTGGTAGTATTTGATGGATAATCACCAAAAGGCTAAAATAACACAATATCCAGTCTGTCAACAGAACCCATTGGTGTGTGTGTGTGTGTATAAGTATATATATATATTTTTTTAATTTTGTCATTCAAGAGTTTGTTCGCTAAACTGCTTAAAACAACTGGTTAACTCATTTCCCCAGTAAAGAGGGTTTTTTTTTTTTTGATCAAATTAATGAATTCACAGTGTCTTCTTTTCACACTGAAGAACAAAATAGACACAATGCCTTAAGACACAAAACAGGTAGAACATTCCTTAAGCAGTTTCCTGCTCATAGTGCCACTATTAAGGCCTTGTATTTGTTAACTTATGACAAGTACTAGTCTATGTGAGGGACACAGAGAGATGTGGAATCTCTAAGTAGAGGAATGGAAGAGCTCGAGAAATTCAAATTCTTTATTGACAGTTGACAGACACTAATGACTTTACTGAGCTTAGTTGAAAGTTACTTGGTAAGAGTAAAAAAAATGCCTTTCTTATTTGCTGACATATTTTAAGGACCTGTCAGGTACACAGAATTGGACGAATCCTAATTCTTCATTTATGACAGGTTTTTGTTGAACCATGCATGGTGCTATTTGTTTGATTGTTTTAATAATATATTGAAAACCTGTGAACCCACCATTCTACATGGAGACTAAACATAGGAAATCATTGACTTTATGTGGTCCTCCTATTCTCTCACTCCACCCTAGTTTATATAAATCTGTTGGTGAAAATGCTGTCTTTGATGTGACATGCACAGTTTTCATGTAACATGGGTTCATGCAGCACATAAGCCTTCTCTTTTTCAATGAATATCTTGTCATGTCTTTATACACTATACAACCACTTGGAAAGATCATTTCTAAGTCCTGTCATTCTTGATTTAGACATTTAGTAGCGTCCACCAGCAGGTAGTAATGATACCACCTACTTCTAGAGAGTAATACCTAGTTCGCAAACCATGTAAAGAAAGAGTTAGCTCTCACAAATTTCCACCAGTTCTGTAAGGGCACCATGATTCATGCCACAGGAGGGATTAAGAATGTCAGAACCAGAATCTTACTCCGGCTGTTACGCTTTTTCCTTGACATGGAGTCTAAGATACAGTAGTCGTCCACTGAAGTCATCCAGGCTTGTACTGCTCCTGTCCAGCATTGCAGGGACTAGAGCAAAGCCCTCTTTCTTCTTTCATTAAGTTGACCTCTATGGTAGATGATGGGACATCTATTTTGACGTCTGTCTGTCCAGACTTGAAAAATGATGTGCTTAAGCAAAGGTAATTGTGGCCATTGTTTTCTCTTCTGTTCTGAAATCTTTGTGTGATTCTGCAAAGACTTGTATGGGAGCCCAAAACCTGTTGGCAGGGGGCTCATTTTCAAAGTGAAAACAAATGCTTATCCCTGTTTCCCCCGCAGCTGTCTTCTCTGAAATTGTGTTGTGCTACCTCCTTGATTATAGCCTTTAAAAAATCCAGGCAAAGAGTCTAGTTGGGGAGTAACCTTGAAGGGTATGATTTCTTGAATTCAGACAATTTATCAGCCGTCCTCTTATATGTATTATTTTGTACTGAGATATTTCAGGTCCAATAAAACCACAAGCATTTGGCCTGGAAACGAAGGGAGGTGTATCTGAATTGATGAAAAGAGATATGGATTATGAACTATTTTTAACCTTGGTTTTATTGTTCTCCAAGTCCCCGGTCATTGGAGCAAGTTGAACAAAGTGTTGCCTAGTAGTTGTCTTTACGTGGCTCTTCTTAGTTAATAGCTAATAATGCTTTGTAATTAGCAAATAATTTAAATGTAAATAGATTCTTCCACACTGCCTACCATTGCCTAAAAACAATCTGTTCTCTTAAATAGCCTAGAAATTATCCAGGCAGTCTTGATACTGTTAATTTGCTTGGTTAAAAAAAAAAAGGAAATTCTAGATAAGAAGTACAAAAGGAACTTTAGCTCTACCTCTGTTTGAATTATAACACATTTCCAGTAGTATAGTCCAAGTTTCTGAGGCTTTACAGGCCACTGGTGTAGCAGTCAACAACAACTCATTTTCCAAGAAAATGAGTCTTGGAAAAGAATTCAGAACGTGCCTCAGTAAGTCACTAGATGCCTCAGGAAAAGCCTTAAGCCTAGTAACTTCTTCAAACCTCCTTACAATTTCCTATGACCGTGCCTTCAAACTGGAGGATGAAGAAACCTGTTAAAAAGAAAGGCATTCAGAAATTATTAACCTGGATGAGAAAAAATAGAGAAAGGGCTTTGAGGTATTGAGGTAACAGAGACCATAACAGTGGGAGTATGCAGGGGTAGGGAGAGTGGTGGCAAGACTTCAGAGAGGGAATGGTGGGCTTCTGTGAAATATGTGTGGAATTGACAGGAGGTGAGAGGTGAGAAATGGAAGATGCTTTAGAAGTGACTCCATCATTTGTCAAATCCTTGTCAATCCTCACCAAGGGGACCCAGAGAGAAAATAAAGATGGTTCAGCCTTCAATTTATCACACACCTGGGGCGGGGGAATCCCAAAAATTCAGCATGTTTCAGCCTAATGAGTGATCACTTTATTAATTTTGTAGAAAAAATCTGGACATTGACACACTCATATTAGAATTTATATATAAATAAAGATTTAACTTTTTTCCAAGCCTTGTCTTATTTTGATATTCATCTCACAAGAATAAAAAAAAAATGCACTCATAAAAGATATATTTCTAAAGCATGGTAGACTTTCTACTTAATTCATTATCACTTATTCATCAGGATTCACCAGGATTTCCACTCCTGCTACCCTGTTTCCCTGGTAGATTTCTACTCAACAATCTGGAACCAATATCAATACTGTTAGGATTTTATTTCTGCAAACTTTCCTACCAGTTGTACTAATTGAGCTAACTGAATATCCCCTCATCACCATTTCCCTGGTATTTGCTAAACCTCAGTTATAATATTTATCACATCTATATTACTATATATGGCTTATTTTAACTTTCTTAAATCTAATACATTGACATGATTTACACATTTAAGTGACCCTCTTCTCACTTTATTAACAACTAGGCAGACCATTTAGGGAGTCTTCATAATTGCCCCTTGTATCTTGTTTGTCCTACCAACATTTATTTCTGAACTTATAAACAAATTCAAATATATTCTTATTTTTCCTCCTTCCCCATCACCCACCAGAAGATATACCATACTTTTTACATGGTTCAGTTTCTTGCATCTTCACTTAATATCCCCAAAAGATATTTCCATGTCAATCTATAAAAGAGATTTCTCGTTTTTATTTTCAACTGTATGTTATTACATAGAATGCACCATGGTTTATTTGACTTGTCCACTATGGATGAATATTAAGTTGTTTCCAATTTTTTGCTATGAGAAACAGTACTGCAAAAATTGCTTTGTAAATGTGGTCTCACATGTGTGAAATGTGTATTTATTTTACTACTGATAAATATTTCCAGATTGCTCTCCATCAGGTTTGTAAGAATATGCACTCCTACCAGAAACTAAGTACCTGATTCTGTGGCCTTGTGAAAAGAATGGTATTCAATTTCTGCATTTTTGCTAATTCAATGTGTGAATATTGGTATCTTATCCACATTAATCTTAATAAAAATAAGATTAAACATCTAGCATTTCTTTTTCTTAAAAATCTAGCTGTCAGTTTTCTTTTGGACTATTGACCTTTCCTTTTCAATTTCTAGGAGCTTTTGTTTGATATATTAGGAAGAATTGTTAAATTTTACCTGTGGTGTTGGCTGCAAAACATTTTACCAGTATATCACTGTCATTGATTTTGTTTTGTTTTGTTTTCAGTAGGCTCTACACCCATCGTGGAGCCCAACGTGGGGCTTGAACTCATGACCCTGAGATCAAGACCTAAGCTGAGATCAAGAGTCAGATGCTTAACCAACTGACTGAGCCAGCCAGGTGCCCCTCTGTCATTGTTTCTTTACAAGATGCTAGCTTGGGTTCTTTCCCTATTGTTGTTTGCCTCTAGAAGTTTTTTAATACTTAAATATTCAAATTTATCAATATTTTCTTTTATAGCTTGTAAATTCTGTCATAGATTAAAGGTCTTCTCTACTCCAGGTTTATAACAAATTATTACTTGTTTTCTTCTAGTCATTCTGCTTCATTTTTTTTTCCCTTTATACATTTGATTCTTTGGGAATTCAGCCAAATATGAGTTCTGAATGTGGGCTACACCCATTTTTTTTTATTAGTTCATCTTTTCCATCTTTCCCACACAGATTTTGAGACTCTTTCTGTATTTTATACAAAACTGCCCCCATTGCATCAGTTCTATTTCTTTTTTAAAAAAGATTTTATATATTTATTTGACAGAGAGAGAGAGAGAGAGCACAAGCAGGGGGAGTGGCAGAGGGAGAGGGAGAAGCAGACTCTCTGCTGAGCAGGGAGCCTGATGCGGGACTCAATCCCAGGACCCTGGGATCATGACCTGAGCCAAAGGCAGACGCTTAACTGACTGAGCCACCCAGGAGCCCCTACATCAAGGTCTATTTCTGGACATCTGTTTTACTGGTTTGTCTATGCAGACATCATTACCACACTGCTTTAATTATTAAGGCTTTGTGTTCAATTTTAGTATTTAGCAAGACTGGCCTCCATTTCCCACTGCATCACTTCTATTTCAGTGATTCTCTGAAATTCTAAAACTTTTAAGGATTTTGCTAGTGAAAACAAACACACAATGAGTAGTATTTTACTGGAATCACATTAGTTTCATAAATAAACTTAAGGAGACCTGATAGATGTTCACCATGCTGCATCTGCCGAGACTAGAACACAGCGTGTCTTCTCATGTTTTCACTTCTCTTTTTTGCTCCTTACCTAGGTCTTCCATGTTGTTTTCAATTTATTTCTCCTTACAGCCTTTAACTGCATACCTAATTTATATATGAATTCCTGATTTAATCTAATAAATTTTGTGTCCTAATTTATTAACTCTATGCATGTAGCTTTATTCTCTTGGTAATTTCAAATAGCCTGGAGGCTAGTGCCTCCAGAATAACCCTAAGTATTAGAGCTGAAACTAGTAGTTTGGCCTTGCTCTTGAATTTAGTGTGAATATGTCTAATGGTTTCCACTAGTGGGTTTTTAATGCTGAGATGGAAGTATAATTTAACATGTTAAGAAATGGCTAAGTGTTGGAAAGAAGGAAGGAGGAAGAAAGGAAGGAAGGAAGGAAGGAAGGAAGGGAGGAAGGAAAGAAGGAAGGAAGGAAGGAAGGAAGGAAGGAAAGAAGGAAAGAAGGAAGGAAGGAAAGGAGAAAAGAGAAAAAAAGAGACAGAAATGGTTGAGTGTTTTGAAACCAAAAATGGTTTTTGAAAATTTTCAAATTCTTTTTCAGCATATACAAAGATACTCATGATTTTTTTTTCTTAGATCTATTAATATGATTAAAAAGTTTGGAAGCTTTACTTCTTTTCCTATTTTCTGGACCAGTTTAAATGGCACTGGCAACATCTGCTCTTAAAAGTTTTGGTAGAATTCAACGCTAAACTGTTCTGGTCTGGGATGTTTGAGAAGCTAGCTTCTTGATGGGTTTCCCTATCTTCTATAGAAATATATGGAAATTGTACTGTTTATAACTTAAAAGATTGGATCCATTTTAATAAGGCTTCTATGTCATTGTAAAGGGTTTGGAAAAAGTTGGCTCAACATTATTTCTTAAATGTCATTAGATTTGATGATTATTTCTACATAAAAATATGTGCTTGATTGGCATTTTTCCCACTTCTCCTCACCCCACACCCCATCTCCATCTGTTTATTCCTTTTATTTTTAAATTTTATTTTATTATGTTATGTTAATCACCATACATTACAACATTAGTTTTTGATGTAGTGTTCCATGATTCATTGTTTGCATATAACACCCAGTGCTCCATTCAATATGTGCCTTCTTTAATACCCATCACCAGGCTAACCCATCCCCCCACCACCCTCCCCTCTAGAACCCTCAGTTTGTTTCTCAGAGTCCACAGTCTCTCATGGTTCATCTCCCCTGGGATTCCCCCCCTTCATTTTTCCCTTCTTACTATCTTCTTCTTCTTTTTTTTTTTTAACATATAATGTATTATTTGTTTCAGAGGTACAGGTCTGTGATTCAACAGTCTTACACAATTCACAGCGCTCACCATGGCACATACCGTCCCCAATATCTATCACCCAGCCACCCCATCCCTCCCACCCCCCACCACTCCAGCAATCCTCAGTTTGTTTCCTGAGATTAAGAATTCCTCATATCAGTGAGATCATATGATACATGTCTTTCTCTGATTGACTTATTCCGCTTAGCATAATACCCTCTAGTTCCATCCACGTCGTTGCAAATGGCAAGATTTGGGGGTTTTTTGATGGCTGCATAATATTCCATTGTATATAGATATACCACATCTTCTTTACCCATTCATCTGTTGATGGACATCTTGGGTCTTTCCATAATTTGGCTATTGTGGAAATTGCTGCTATAAACATTGGGGTGCACATGTCCCTTCGTATCACTACATTTGTATCTTTGGGGTAAATACCCAGGAGTGCAATTGCTGGATCATATGGTAGCTCTATTTTCAACTTTTTGAGGAACCTCCATACTGTTTTCCAGAGTGGCTGCACCAGCTTGCATTCCCACCAACAGTGTAGGAGGGTTCCCCTTTCTCCACATCCCTGCGAACATCTGTCGTTTCCTCACTTGTTAATTTTAGCCATTCTGACTGGTGTGAGGTGGTATCTCATTGAGGTTTTGATTTGGATTTCCCTGATGTCAAGCGATGTTGAGCACTTTTTCATGTGTCTGTTGGCCATTTGGATGCCTTCTTTGGAAAAATGTCTGTTCATGTCTTCTGCCCATTTCTTGATTGGATCATTTGTTCTTTGGGTGTTGAGTTTGAGAAGTTCTTTATAGATTTTGGATACTAGCCCTTTATCTGATATGTCATTTGCAAATATCTTCTCCCATTCTGTCGGTTGTCTTTTGGTTTTGTTGACTGTTTCTTTTGCTGTGCAAAAGCTTTTTATCTTGATGAAGTCCCAATAGTTCATTTTTGCCCTTGCTTCCCTTGCCTTTGGCGATGTTTCTAGGAAGAAGTTGCTGCGGCTGAGATCGAAGAGGTTGCTGCCTGTGTTCTCCTCTAGGATTTTGATGGACTCCTGTCTCACATTTAGGTCTTTCATCCATTTTGAATCTATTTTTGTGTGTGGTGTAAGGAAATGGTCCAGTTTCATTCTTCTGCATGTGGCTGTCCAATTTTCCCAACACCATTTGTTGAAGAGACTTTTTTCCATTGGACATTCTTTCCTGCTTTGTCAAAGATGAGTTGACCGTAGAGTTGAGGGTCCATTTCTGGGCTCTCAATTCTGTTCCATTAATCTATGTGTCTGTTTTTGTGCCAGTACCATACTGTCTTGATGATGACAGCTTTGTAATAGAGCTGGAGGTCTGGGATTGTGATGCCACCAGCTTTGATTTTCTTTTACAATATTCCTCTGGCTATTCGGGGTCTTTTCTGGTTCCATACAAATTTTAAGATTATTTGTTCCATTTCTTTAAAAAAAGTTGATAGGGATTGCATTAAGTGTGTAGATTGCTCTAGGTAGCATTGACATCTTCACAATATTTGTTCTTCCAATCCATGAGCATGGGATGTCTTTCCATTTCTTTGTGTCTTCCTCAATTTCTTTCATGAGTATTTTATAGTTTTCTGAGTACAGATCCTTTGCCTCTTTGGTTAGATTTATTCCTAGGTATCTTATGGTTTTGGGTGCAATTGTAAATGGGATCCACTCCTTAATTTCTCTTTCTTCTATCTTGTTGTTGGTGTATAGAAATGCAACTGATTTCTGTGCATTGATTTTATATCCTGCCACTTTACTGAATTCCTGTATGAGTTCTAGCAGTTTTGGGGTGGAGTCTTTGGGATTTTCCACATAAAGTATCATATCATCTGCAAAGAGTGAGAGTTTGACTTCTTCTTTGCCGATTTGGATGCCTTTTATTTCTTTTTGTTGTCTGATTGCTGTGGCTAAGACTTCTAGTACTATGTTGAATAGCAGTGGTGATAGTAGGCATCCCTGCCGTGTTCCTGACCTTAGGGGGAAAGCTCTCAGTTTTTCCCCATTGAGAATAATATTCGCTGTGGGTTTTTCATAGATGGCTTTTATGATATTGAGGTATGTACCCTCTATCCTTACACTGTGAAGAGTTTTATCTTTTTTTATTTTTATTTATTTATTTATTTATTTTGACAGAGAGAGAGGGAACACAAGAAGGGAGAGTGGGAGAGGAAGAGGCAGGCCTCCCGCTGAGCAGGGAGCCCAATGCAGGGCTCGATCCCAGGACCCTGGGATCATGACCTGAGCCAAAGGCAGACGCTTAATGACTGAGCCACCCAGGCGCCCCTACACTGTGAAGAGTTTTAATCAAGAAAGGATGATGTACTTTGTCAAATGCTTTTTCTGCATCTATTGAGAGGATCATATGGTTCTTGTTCTTTCTTTTATTAATGTACTGTATCACATTGATTGATTTGCAGATGTTGAATCAACCTTGCAGTCCAGGAATAAATCCCCCTTGGTCGTGGTGAATAATCCTTTTAATGTACTGTTGGATCCTATTGGCTAGTATTTTGGTGAGAATTTTTGCATCCATGTTCATCAGGGATATTGCTCTGTAATTCTCCTTTTTGATGGGGTCTTTGTCTGATTTTGGGATCAAGGTAATGCTGGCCTCATAAAATGAGTTGGGAAGTTTTCCTTCCATTTCTATTTTTTTGGAACAGCTTCAGAAGAATAGGTATTAATTCTTCTTTGAATGTTTGGTAGAATTCCCCTGGGAAGCCATCTGGCCCTGGGCTCTTGTTTGTTGGGAGATTTTTGATTACTGCTTCAATTTCCTTAGTGGTTATAGGTCTGTTCAGGTTTTCTATTTATTCCTGGTTCAGTTTTGGTAGTTTATACATCTCTAGGAATGCATCCATTTCTTCCAGATTGTCTAATATGCTGGCATATGGTTGCTCATAATATGTTCTTATAATTGTTTGTATTTCTTTGGTGTTGGTTGTGATCTCTCCTCTTTCATCATGATTTTATTTATTGGGGTCCTTTCTCTTTTCTTTTTGATAAGTCTGGCCAGGGGTTTATCAATCTTATTAATTCTTTCAAAGAATCAGCTCCTAGTTTCATTGATCTGTTCTACTGTCCTTTTGGTTTCTATTTCATTGATTTCTGCTCTGATCTTTATTATTTCTCTTCTCCTGCTGGGTTCAGGCTTTATTTGCTGTTCTTTTTCCAGCTCCTTTAAGTGTAGGGTTAGGTTGTGTATTTGAGACCTTTCTTGTTTCTTGAGACAGTCTTCTATTGCTATATACTTTCCTCTTAGGACCACCTTTGCTGCATCCCAAAGATTTTGAACAGTTGTGTTTTCATTTTCATTTGTTTCCATGAATTTTTTTAAAATTCTTCTTTAATTTCCTGGTTGACCCATTCATTCTTTAGTAGGATGCTCTTTAACCTCCATGTATTTGAGTTCTTTCCAACTTTCCTCTTGTGATTGAGTTCTAGTTTCAAAGCACTGTGGTCTGAAAATATGCAGGGAATGATCCCAATTTTTTGGTACAGATTGAGACCCGATTTGTGACCTAGGATGTGATCTATTCTGGAGAAAGTTCTATGGGCACTAGAGAAGAATATGTATTCTGTTGCTTTGGGATGGAATGTTCTGAATATATCTGTATATCTGTGAAGTCCATTTGGTTCAGTGTGTCATTTAAAGTCTTTATTTCCTTGTTGATCTTTTGCTTAGACGATCTGTCCATTTCAGTGAGGGGGGTGTTCAAGTCCCCAACTGTTACTGTATTGTTGTCAATGTTTTTCTTTGATTTTGTTATTAATTGGCTTATATAATTGGCTGCTCCCATGTTAGGGGCATAGATATTTACAATTGTTAGATCTTCTTGTTGGATAGACCCTTTAAGTATGATATAGTGTCCTTCCTCATCTCTTATTTTAGTCTTTGATTTAAAATATAATTTGTCTGACATAAGGATTGCCACCCTAGCTTTCTTTTGATGTCCATTAGCATAGTAAATGGTTTTCCACCCTCTCACTTTCAATCTGGAGGTGCCTTTGGGCCTAAAATGAGTCTCTAGCAGACAGCATATTGATGGGTCTTGTTTTTTCATCCAATCTGATAGCCTGTGTCTTTTGATTGGGATATTTAGCCCATTTACATTCAGGGTAACTACTGAAAGATATGAATTTAGTGCCACTTTATTGCCTGTAAGGTGACTGTTACTGTATCTTGTCTCTGTTCCTTTCTGGTCTATGTTACTTTTAGGCTCTCTCTTTGCTTACAGGACCCCTTTTAATATTTCTTGTAGTGCCGGTTTCGTGTTTGCAAATTCTTTTAGTTTTTCTTTGTCCTGGAAGTTTTTATCTCTCCTTCTATTTTTTTTTTTTTTAAAGGTTTTATTTATTTGACAGAGAAAGCACAAGCAGAGGGAGAGAGAGGGAGAAGCAGGTTCCCTGCTGAGCAAGGAGCCTGATGTGGGACTCGATCCCAGGACCCTGGGATCATGACCTGGGCCGAAGGCAGCCACTTAACTGACTGAGCCACCCAGGTGTCCCTCTCTCCTTCTATTTTTAATGACAGCCTAGCTGGATATCGTATTCTTGGCTGCATATTTTTCTCATTTAGTGCTCTGAATATATCATGCCAGTCCTTTTTGGCCTGCCAGGTCTCTGTGGATAGGTCTGTTGCCAATCTAATGTTTCTACCATTGTACGTTACAGATCTCTTCTCCCGAGCTGTTTTCAGGATTTTCTCTTTGTCTCTGAGACTTGTAAGTTTTACTATTAGACGTCGGGGTGTTGACCTATTTTTATTGATTTTAAGGGGAGTTCTCTGTGTCTCCTGGATTTTGATGCCTGTTTCCTTCCCCAAATTAGGGACGTTTTCTGCTATAATTTGCTCCAATATACCTTCTGCCCCTCTCTCTCTTTCTTCTTCTTCTGCGATCCCAATTATTCTGATATTGTTTCATCTTATGGTATCACTTATCTCTTGAATTCTGCCCTTGTGGTGTGGTAGTTGTTTATCTCTTTTTCTCAACTTCTTTATTCTCCATCATTTGGTCTTCTATATCACTGATTCTCTCTTCTGCCTCATTTATCCTAGCAGTTAGAGCCTCCATTTTTGATTGCACCTCATTAATAGCCTTTTTGATTTCGACTTGGTTAGATTTTAGTTCTTTTATTTCTCCAGAAAGGGTTTCTCTAGTATCTTCCATGCTTTTTGCAAGCCCAGCTAGTATCTTTAAAATCGTCATTCTGAACTCTAGTTCTGACATTTTACTAATGTCCATATTGATTAGGTCCCTGGCAGTTGGTACTGCTTCTTGTTCTTTTTTTTGAGATGAGTTTTTCCATCTTGTCATTTTGTCCAGAGGAGAATAGATGAATGAGAGAACAAAATGCTAACAGGGTAACAATGACCCCAGAAAAATATACATTAAACAAATCAGAAGAGACCTGAAACCAAGGGAAAATAAAGGGAAAGAAAGAAAGAAAAAAAAAAGAATACACTCAAATACAATCAGGCTGGTGAATAGATCAGTGCCACACACTAGATTTTGGGTGTATTTTGGTCTGTTAGAAGAAACTGCCTCCCAAAATTTTAAAGAAAAAATAACATATATGTACAAAAATAAGGGTAAATACAATGAAGGGATGGAATATGACTGTAAAAATGAAAATTATAAAAGATTTTATAACAGGAATTGATAAGAAGTTGGTTGAAAACAGAAAGAAGAGAAATTTTTAAAAAAATGGGAGAGAATGTGATCAGGCAGGAGACTAGAACAAAGCCACACACTAGAGGCTTAGGGTATGTTTTGGTCTGTTAGAAGAAACTGTATCCCAAAATTTTAAAGAGAGAACAACGTGTATATATATATATATATATATATACCAAAAATAAGGTTAACTACAATGAAGAGATAGAATATGACTCTAAAAAATGAAAAATAAAAAAGATTTTTGAAAAAGGGATTGATAAGATGTTGGTTGAAAAAGGGAAAAAGAAGAATTAAAAAAAAAGAAAATAGAAAAAGAAAAAAAGAAAATTAAAAAAATTAACTTTGAAAGACTAAAGAATCAGGAGAAAAAAAGCCATGAATTCTATGTGCTGTATTTCCCTAGTGTTGGAATTCTGCCATTCTCATTTATTGGTAAACTTGGTCTTGGCTGGATGGTCTTACTGATCTTCTGGGGGAGGGGCCTGTTGCAATGGTTCTCAAATTTCTTTGCCGGAGGCAGAATTGCACTGCCCTTGCTGAGGGTTGGGCTAATAATCTGCTCAGGTTTGCTCTCGGGAGCTTTTGTTCCCTGCAAGCTTTCCGTACAGCTTTGGAGGCTGAGAGTGAAAATGGCGGGCTCCCAATCTCTGCCCTGGAGTAGCCGAGAACTCAGGGCCCCACTCCTTAGTGCACCCCCAGAGAAAAGCAGTCAATCACTCCCGTCTCCCCAATCTCCAGCCACACTCCGTGCTCACCCGGCCTGTCATTGAGCATTTCTATCTCTGGCACATGACCCTGGTTGGAGTCTCCAAACCCAGCAGATACCTGCAGTGAGCTCCCATGCTGCTCCTCCTGGGGGAGGAAGGGGAGTCTCCCCGGAACTGCCGCTTGTTGTGTCCCTGCTGGAGGAGCAGTGGCCCCACTGTGTCACGGCTCACGGTTTATGGCAACCCCAAGCTGAGAGCCCGCTCCTTGGCTCCGTCTCTGCAGCCGGCTTCCCTGCTCAGATCCCTGGGAGCTCTGCGGCACTCAGGCACCCCTGGTCTTTCTGTGACCCCGAGGGTCCTGAGACCACACTGTCCCAGCGAGGGTTCCACCCCCCACTTAGACACTGGAGCGACGTCCCTCGGCGGAGCAGACTTCTAAAAGTTCCGATTTTGTGCTCTGCTGCTCTATCACTTGCTGGTAGCGGCTGATGGAGGCCCCCTCCCCCGCTGTCTATCTTCCTGTATATCACCTCGGATTCACTTCTCCCCACATCCTACCTTCTAGAAAGTGGTCGCTTTTCTGTTCAGAGAGTTGCTGCTATTCTTTTGTTTGATCTCCTGTTGAGTTTGTAGGTGTTCAGAATGGTTTGATCCCTATCCAGCTGAATTCCTGGGACCAGACAAAATTTAGGTCTCCACTCCTCTGCCATCTTGCTCTTCCCCTCCATCTGTTTATTCTTAACTAGGTTAGTTTGTAGTGTATTTTTTTTTTCAAAAAATTATTATTAAGTTTTTATTCTACAAATTTTCTGTTTTCTAACTTATTTATATCTGCTTGTATCTATTTACTCCTTTCTTTTTTCTCCCTTTATTCTTTCATTTGGATCAATTTTTCTTTTTTAAAATTTCTGATTCAGATGTGTACTAATGTATTTTAATTGATGTATTTAATGTTACGCATTTTCCTTTGAGTGTGGTATTTGATGTATGTCATAGGTTCTTATAGGTACTCTTTTCATTATTGGTATTTTGTCAATATTCTGCATATCCAGCTTGAATTACCTTTCACTCAAGAGTTGTTTAAAGGAGACTATTTAAATTTTGCCATGTATAGGTGACCTTTTTCATGTTTTGCTATTTTTTAATTCCATTATGATTAGAAATGTTATTGTTTTAAACAGAATGTTTGTATCCAAAATTCATACATTGAAGCACTAATTCCCAATGTAATGGTGTTTGCAGGTGGGAGCTTTGGGATATAATTAGGTTTAAATGAGGTCATGAAGGTGGGGTTTTTCTGATGGGATTACTGCCCTTATAAGAAAAGGCCAGAAAGCTTGCTGTCCCTCTATCATGAGGACACAGAGGAGGCAACCTCTGCAAGCCAGGAGGGAGCCTGGCTCCTTGATCTTGGACTTCCAGCCTCCAGAACCGTGAGAAATAAATGTTTGTTGTTTAAGCTACTCTGTCTATGGTGTATGTTATAGCAGCCCTCATTGACTAAGACAGTTGTCTTCCATATTTTTTGAAATGTATTAAGATTTTTCATATGGCATAATGTATGGTAAACCTTTATGATGTTTCTATAGGAACTGAAATGTATATTCTCTATTTCAGACTGTGGAGTTTAATATATCAATCACAAGAACCTTACTAGTTACATACTATAAATCTACACCTTGTCTACTTGATTTGATCTGGCATGCATTGAGAGAAGTGAGTTAAGATTTCCTACTTCATGTGTGTACTGTCTCTTTTTTCCTTGTATTGCCTCTTTTGTGGCCTTGCCTGTTATGCCCTTCTTATTAATTCTAATAATCCGCCTGTATATTCTTTTTTTAAATACATAGTCAAATCACCAGTGAATAATAAAAAGTTGTTATCTTTTTTTTTAATACTTGTAGTTCTTTTTCTTTGTCCTTTATTGGCTATGTCTTGAAAAAGATGATTCTGGGCTTTATTGCCTAGGTGATTCTGGGATTTACTGCTTTTGTAATCACTTTAAAGGGAATGTTTCTACCATTCCTCATTATTATAAGCCATGTGAACTACAGTTGTTGGGAGATGTCCTATATCAGATTAAGGAATTTTTATTATTTTCCTAGATTGATAAAATTTTTTTTATCAAAAATGGGTATTAAATTTTATTAAACATCTTTTATTCTTACATTGCTCTAATTATATAGTTTTTATATAAAAGATATATAGATGTAGATTATACCTGCCCTTGCATTCTGTATTTCCTTTCTTTAAACTTTTCCTGCCCTGCTCCACCACCTCCCATAGACATTTTTTGATTGATTAAATTATGATTTGTTTGCTTTTCCCTATACCATTTCTTTCTCTATGGATTTCTATTTTTTGCTTTCTACTCTTATTCTTCTAGAAAGAAATCCTTAATATACTTCTTATAAAAAGATACATGAGGAGTCATTGCATATCTAAGAATGCCTTTACTATCACATTTGACTACCGTTTTAGCTGGGTATAGAATTTTAATTTGAAAATAATTCTTCCTCTGCACATTAAGGTGACACCCTCCCACCATACCCTGCCACCTGCCATGTTGCCAAGCTGCTGATGAGGTCTCTTATACTAGCTTTATTCTCTTTCTTTTGTAGGTGTATTTTCTGTTTAAATCTGGGAAATTGCAGAGATGTTAATCTTAAGTCTTGTGCTTTCCTTTATGCTCTTTATGTTTTGATATTATTATTTAATGTATGCATTCTTTGAGCCCTCTCTAATTGAAATTGTGTTTTCAGAGTTGTGTTCTCATTTTTCCTTCCTCAGACCAGGTGTTTCTTCATGCTCCCAGGCTCTCAATTACCATTTTCCCATTTTAAATAAGAGCAAACTGAGGGCAGAAAACTGCAGTAATTTGCACAAATTCAAACAGAGCAAGTTGCAGGGCTAGGATCTGTATTCACATAGACTGAATCTTGAACTTACACTCTTAAGAGTCTGCTAAGCAAGGAGTGCCTGGGTGGTTCAGTTGGTTAAGCCTCTGACTCTTGATTTTGGCTCAGGTCATGATCTCAGTGTCGTGAGATCAAGCCCTGCATTGGGGAGTCAGCAGGGAGTCTGCTTGAGATTCTCTCTCTATCTCTCCTGCCCTTCCCCACCTCTCTCTTTCCCTCTCTAAAATAATAATAATAACAATAAAAGAGTCTGCTAAACAAGATGAGGGTGATCACAAGTCTATCATTCATTAAGAGTTCCTTAAGGGATAGAACTTTGTCTGACTCCTTTCAGATCTGTCCTTTTCACAAATTCTTTAACCTTTTTCAACATCATGGCACTAAGACAGCATCAAAATCAATTAAAACCCTATCACTTTTGGACTTCAAAACTCCACCTGCACTCAATATTTTGCTATTCTCTCCTCCCTTGATATCCTCTGCCAAGGTCCCTGACATTCTTGGCTCTAGATCATCTCTCCTCATTTGGATTTGCTTCCATTTGTCCCTATTTGTTCTTGATAAATTATCAACAGGAGATGTCCTCCAGTAAGTGTTAACCACTCCCATCCATAGCTATATAGATATTAGTTTTAGGAGATACATATCTCCAGTAACCACTTCAGTGCTTCAAATACAAGAGACTGTGAATGAACATATGTTGGGTTGAAATATAAAAGACCCAGAAAATAAAGAGAAAGAGAAGAGACAGATTATTATAAAACATAGGCACTAGAGCTTTTCACTAAACATCATCCTCTAGATTAGAATATACTTGACTATGTAAATGTAACTTCATATTAACAAAAGCATGTTAGATAAAAGATGAAAGAATCTTTAGGGATGTTAAACAATAATAAATTCAAGTATTAAAGTAGGCTAC